>NW_020955633.1:137111-318327 GCF_003031625.1 Empidonax traillii | reverse complement strand
GAAGCTCAGTGACACACTCCATGATTCCATCTCTTACAGAGCTTCAGGAAAAACGTCACTGTTGTGGTATTGTGTTCACAAATTGCGCTCCTACTGCCAGGCTGATACACTTTTTCCCAGTTCTTTGTGCTTATTATCCTTTTCTTTGGTGGGGTGGAGGAGGCAGCAAAGGGAAAAGGTTGTAGCAGCATTTCAGCCTGACATTTGTGCACCTGTAAGAACTGTGTTTTGTCAACTGCTCTTTTTACATAATAGATTCTCAGGTTAAGAGAAACTGGGGGAACAGAGGAGTGTTTCAATGATTAATAGCACCAGGATGTCAGATTGCTGCTGTAAAAGAGATTAAAAAAAAAAAAAAAGAAAAAAAGAAAAGCTTGAGGGTAGTTTTCTGCTGGATGCCCAAAGGAGTCAGCTTTTTATACTTGTTGAGGAACCAAAACACAAAGTAAGTGTCTTCATGTCTGTGTGTATCTTTAGGTGCATAATTATTTTCAAATTACCAACCCTTTTTTATTCTTGAAAGATGCTTATTATCCTACAGTTATTACAGAGTTAAGTAATACTTTTGACTTCAAAGACTTCTGTTCCTTTTTTATGATGAAGAATCAGCAATAAAAAATCCCTGTTATTGAAAAAGTAGGCAAAAAATCCTCAGATCTGGACACGGAGTGTGAGGAGCTAAATCCCTAGCAATATGCACAGCTGTAATGGTCTTGAAAGCAGTAAAGCTCTGTCCTGAATTTGTTGTGAACGTTCTTGTGCACTATGTGAGGGAAATGATACTATTTAAAATGGTTTCTTGTAGGAGCACATCACCTCTGTGTTCAGTGTTTATGTGTGAGACTGCACATGACTAAGAGATGCAAATGGACGTGCGTTCTCAAACCTTCTTCCTTTAATAGCACGTTTTCTGTAGTATGAAGTGGTTTAAGAGGTTGGAAGTGACTTCTATTGATGTATTCTATTTTTAGCAAGTAATCTGAATCAATTTATTCTCCTTGACAGGGTAGTGTATAAAAAAGAGGAGAGGCAGTCTGGGGGGGGATGGGAATCATCTCAGTAAGGAGGTTTCCCCTGATACTTCCAAATGTAATTTATTTAACTGTTGCCCTTCCTTCACTATGTTTTGTTAAAGCTGTGCTGTTATGCTGCTGATCTGGATGCTGTTAGGATCAAAAGTGTTGTAGGCTATAGGAATATGATCTGACCATAGCTCTTAAGTTTTCTGTGACACCATTCTCTACAGACTGCTGTTCTGGGAAGTTGATCTGACTTCCAGGACAGAAAATCTTCTGGAAAGGTGATAAACTCTCAAATGACTCTTCAGGGTGTTTAGGATGTAGGAGTAGGATGCCTTCGAAGCACATTATTAACCAGTGAACAACTGTAGACATCCTTGTATTTTCTGCCAGTTGGAAGCTATTCAGGGATGGGAGAAAGAAAATTGCTTGTACTGCAGTTTTGCATGTACCTCAAAGGTGTGGCGCTGCTCAGCTCTCTAGAGGGAAGGCACTGTTCTCTGCTTCATTACATTCATTAAACTTCATTACAGACCTTAAGTGTCTGCAGGAATGCTGGGGAATCAATACTGCTCTCCGTTTCCTCTGCCAGAGTAATTTTCTGAGCTGTAATGCACTCTACGGTACCACTGACCTAATCCAAAAAGGGTAAGAGATACTTAATCCAACAATTCTTTTTCTTTGCTGTTCCCCACTAATCGTGAAGGCCACATTCACTCTCAGGTTAAAGACTAAGCTTAGAGATGATTTCTTTGGAAATCCAGCCATTGCAAATAATCGATTTCACTTGCCCTTCCAGAACCATGGGCTTTGCCTGGGCAAGGGCATCCTTCAACCCTGACAACCTTCTCCTTGTCCTCCTCTCTCCAGCTTCACCTCTCATTGCAAAGCTCTTGGTTTCTGTGGTAAATAACATTGCTCACATTCTGGAGTTTCCCCTGTCCATCTAACAAGTAATCACTTAGTGCTGATGGCAGAAAACTGCCTACAGCAGAGCCCTCTTCAGGTGATGGCAGCAGTGAATACAGATGGGGAGAGAAAGTCCTTGCTATGAAAAGGATTTACAGGCTATATTCACGTGGCTAGGAAAGAAAGCACTTAGGAAAGGGTGGTATTTGGGATGAGTATTTGGGTATTTGGACTGTGGTTGTGTCAGTAGGTGTAAGGGCTAAACAAATAAGGCAGTGTAGATTTGCATGTGTAACCAACCACCTGACATGCGAGACTCAATGTTTTATTTAAGAAATTGTTACAGGTGAGTTGGAATCAGTCTACTAGAATATAGATATATGTAAGGGTGTGAGTTTGAATAAGGATTCTGGAATGAGTTCAAGAGTTGCTTTCTTGGCACAGTGTCCACGGATGTAAACCTTGGAGAGTACAAGGCTACGTGTTCCTGGTGTTCCTGAGTGGTTCTAGGTGGTTGTAATGATCCATTCTGACCTTTAAAAATAAATCTCTGCATGCTCACTGAAATAACTGGTTAAGATACCGGTCAGCTACTGTAGAAGGGAGGGGAGCTAGAAGGCAGTGTTCCCCTCTGATTTTGGTGTCATTAGATTATTTCCATCTGGTTGAATACTTGTTGTGGAGGAAAAAAATCTTTCAATCTTCACATAAAGATGCGTTCAAGGCTACTGCTTTTTTGTCTCATACACTAATGCCCTTATTCGTCCAAACTGATCCTATCATGTTTGACATGGCTGGACTTTCTTTTCCCCATATATTTTTTCTCTCCTCCTCTAAGCAGTTTCCTCTCTACTTACCCTGCTGTAAAACTTTATTGTTCCCTTAGGTTGTGATTGACTGTCTCGCAGCAAGGTGATTTACAACACTTCACAATGAGCATGTTATATAAAAATCAGTCGTGTTCTGCTCTATGGTTTGGGCTGGGTGGGGTTTTTTTTGGTTTAGTTCCAACTTTCCATTCTCCTTCCACCTTCTAACCTATTCTATTGTACGAAAATAAATAGTAGTACCAGTGTATATTATCTGCTACAGATAAGATCTTGTGTGCTTTCTTGTGGACTCTAGCAAACCATTTCTTTGTTCTGTGCAGTGTGAATTGATTTTGTTCTTGTCTCCTGGATTTTTTCTTGACTTGGGGATCAATCTAATCTCTAACTTTTCTTGTACTCAGTTCAGTTTTTCTTCAGTTCTCTGATTAGATCTGACTGGGGTATTGTTCTACAGTGACACGCTGTAATTTCATACTCCCTTTTTATTTTTTTTGTTATTTTTTCCCCTCCCGAGATACAGCATAATTTTCTATGAGGTCTTTGCAAGTGGTTGCCATGCTGTGAGCCAATAATTCTGCTGAAAATAAGAATGCCTTGGAGCTTCTTTAATGCATATTAATGCATATTTTAATCAACACAAGGTCTCATGACATATCAGGAATTCACTAAAATTTCACCAGCTCTACCTTAGATATTTTTTTCTTGTTGGTTAGCGAGATTGACATGTAAATATTTTCAACTCCCTTGAAAGCACTTCTGCTCTGTGATATTACCAAAGAATGTACTTTGTATTAACTTGCAGTAACTGGGAACGGTCGGGACTGCTCTGTCAGATGACACAGGCTCTTTAAAGACTGTGCTGCATAGTTTAAATGCAGAGGGTCTTATTCTTTACCTGGCAGTGCAGTTTCAGGGAATGGGGGAGATCACAATGACTGTATTTTACTTAATGCCCCACACAATTCATTGCAGAGCTTCTCTGAGCAACTCTCCAGTAGCATAAGGCAGCTGGAGCAGAAAAATATTTCTTCTTCCATTGGCTATGCTTGCTTTCAGGTGGCAAACCAGCAGATACGGTGCAGGTTGTTGCAGACTATCCTTGTATCTTTTCCCTTTTTTGATGATATTCAAAGCTTTGTCAAGAATATGTTTGGGTTTGTTTGCATTGTGTTTAAAGCAGTGGGGTTTTATTCTTGGTTGGTCCTCAAGCACCACTGTAATGATCCTGATAATTAGGAATAGGAAGATCTAAAAGCTAAGCCTCATCAAAAGCCAGTTAAAACAATTGGAAAGAAGCTGACTTAATTGGCTTTACAGCAGGCCCTTCTCCAAGTTTGCCTATCTACTAAATAAGAAGTGGTAGGGAAAAGCACTTATAGGTAATTTTGTTCTATTCTCTTTTTTTCTCCCCCCGCCAACCATCTGCAAGTGTGTGCCTGTCCCAACTGTGTGTTTTGTCATTACCACTTCTATTCAGTAAGATTTACAAACTGCACACAAGCTTGCAGGAGGTGTCCTGCTTTTCTCTTCCCTTCTGCAGAAACTGTGCAAGTAAAAGTAATGTAAACCACTGTGTCCTCCTTCCTTTACATGGCCCTTCCCAAGTGCACAGTGAATACTTTAAAGGCAGTTGTTTTACTTAATTGGATTGAATTTTCACATATTCTAGAACTGCTGCAACAAGTACATTAAGGTCTTGATCTTGCAATTCGATAAAACTGGTTGTATGTTTGCACACTTCTGCAGACCCCAGAACTGTGAGGGAGCATCTTCTCTACCTGCAGGAAGGAAGGATCCTGTTTCTTGCACTGGAATCTCAAGGAATTTATTTTGGGGTCTAGTGTTGCACCACTGATTTCAAGGATCTTTTTTCAAATGCTTCAGTGGATGCACCATTATGTATCATCTTTGGATTCTGTTTTCTTGCACTTTGGAAATCACTTACTCCTTTTAGTGCCTTCTGTTTTGACAGTACAGTCTCCTCCTGAATAGTGAAAAAGGGTTTGAGTGGTTATTTGGGGTTCTTTACCAACTCTTTAAGACCTTATGATCTCATTTTAAATGAGACAGATTACATTTTAATACCAGGCATTTATTTGAGTAGGATTATTACAGGAGTAGGATCATTTAATGGAGGTACACGTTTTAATGATTCCAGTGGGATGACATTTTTCTCTGCTGTGATGATTTTGCTTACAAAATTGTGTTCCTAATGTCTTTGTCATCAAAATTCAGCTAAGAAGTTGTCAGAAATTTGTAAGGGAGAAAGAAGATTCAGTTTCTCTGAGAGCACTATATTTAGCTGTGCATTCATGTAATGAATGAAGACTTGTTTGCATCCATGAAGTAAGCAGAGATGCTTCAAAGACACGCATGGAGCAAGCGTACAGAATTGTTTGTCAGGAGTAAAGTCCTGTTATTTTCAACGAGACTCATCCAGTAAATTACCTGACATTGTAAAGCAGATTTTTTTTGATCCTCCAGAAGCATTCTATGTGTCTCTCTAGATGTGAGAGTGCATAAACAAAGCTCCCAGTAACCATCCTCCACACAAAACTAGGGACTGGAAAATTTCTTTTTCTGATAGCAAGTTGACTCTTCTCATCAATATTTTGTCTTTATCAAGGGAAAAATACATTTCCAGTATTTCATGTTCTGGCCTCATAGTGGATGTGTATGCAGTCTCTTTGTGTTGTTTGAATTGTTATCACTGACTGGATCTTTAGAAAAAAAGCATATGGGAAAGCATTTGCTTGACATTCATAAGAGGGAATGTACTTTACAGTCCTTTGGGCTGCCTCTTGCAGTGTCTTTGGCTGCGTGAACTCGTTATCATGCGATAACGTAAGAAGAGTTTTTACTTGTAGCTCTCACTCACCATTTCCAACACTTGAAATTAATTAGGCTGAGTAAACCATTGTCATAGATGATTTGGGAAACAGCTTGTCATGGTTTAACCCCATCCAGCAACTGCATACCACACTGCTGCTCACCCACCCCCCCCCCCCCCCCCCCCAATCCCTGTAGTGAGAGGGGAAGGAGAATTGGAAAAAGGTAAAACTTGTGGCTTGAGATAAGAACAGTTTAATAATTGAAACTAAGTAAAATATAATACTTTGACTACTAATAATACAAATAATAATTTAATGAAGGGTGGGATGCAACTCAAGAAACACATGATGCACAGTATAATTGCTCACCACACACTGACCGATGCCATCCCATCCCTCAGCAGTGATTGGTGTTTGCAGGCCAACTGTCCCCAGTTTCTATACTGAGCCTGACATTCTATGATATGGAACATCCCTTCGGCCACCTTGGATCAGCTGGCCTGGCCGTGCTCCCTCCCAGCTTCTTGTGAACCTCCTCACTGACAGAGCATGGGAAACTGAAAAACCCTTGATTTAAAATGAGCAGTACTTAGCAACAACTAAAATATCAGCATGTTATCAACAGTTGTTCTCATACTAAATCCAAAACACAGCACTGTACCAGCTACTAGGAAGAAAAGTAACTCAATCTCAGCCAAAACCAGGACACGGCTAAATGAAACCAGCAGTTTGGACCAAAGTGTAGTACTTCAGCAGAAGGAGATAGGACTGCAAATACTGTTTTCACATGAAGAGAACAAGCCTCATCTAACTGCTTTGAGAAAGTAAATTATGTTCCTTTCAGAGACTTATCGTTTGAATCTAATTACAGTACTGCAGAAAGGAAACTAAAAAAATTCCCCGTAAGTGGATTTGTTTGCTGGCAATTTGATGGGAAATCAGGGGACTAGGAACAGATGATTAGCCTTTTTTTTTGTGTGTGTGTGTGTTTAGCTTTAAGAGATTAGGAAGTACAAAATGCATATTACAGACTTCTGGCATCGTTAGCAATTCCTCCAGCTTTATTTTCCCTGTCACTCTGTAACGAGTAATGAACTAAGCTGGTATTAAAGCCAGCTTAACAAGCCATCGCTTTTTAAATTGCAAGTCTCCCAATATGTCCTTCTGCTTATTATTAATTTTAAATAACTCCTATTTTTGTTGCTGCATTTCTGTTCCTTGTGAATTTTGCATAATGTTTGTATTTACATACTTTCAGTCCTCTCAGTAAAGATGCAGTGATTAGGCGCTTTCTCTTACCAGCTTCCAAGACATAAGGAAAAAGGATATTCCGGGGCAATGAAAGGTCAGAAAAAATACAATCAAAGTTAGAAACCTATTTCAGAGGCAAGACAGTCTCTGAAATTCACTACTACATAGAAGTTGCTGACATTCCTGAAAGATGCTTATAGTTTTATGTCTATTAACATAATTTGTAATGGAGCTGCTGTGAACAGGGATGAGAGCAAGCCTGAAATTTATCTTCCCTGAAAGCTCTCTCTGGCCACTTGGCTGTACGGAGGCTGGGATTGAATCACTGGTCCTGTTCAACTGACATTTCCATCCAGCTCAAGAAGAGTATTATTGAGGAATAATGAAGATTGAGATCAAAACACATTTTGGCATGTGAAGAACTTAACACAGTTAAATCAATCAAAGTGTGGTAAATGTAGGACAGATGATGAATGCAGTATCACAGGCTCCTGTTTTCCGTTTCCCATAAAGTAAGAGCAGTTGACGAGTAGCAAATGTAAAATCAATGACAAAGGAAAATATTTGGAAATTAACCTACTTGTGCTTGTTATCTTAAGATAGAAAAGCAGTTTGGGATCTTGTGTTCCTTTTCTCTTTCCAAAGGCTCTTTTTCCATGTTTATCTGGCATTGAGAATACTTGGGTTTCTTGAGTGTCTTCAACTCCTGAGTTTCCTGCACATTGTGTTAAGAATTAAAACACTTATGGGTTTTGAAAGATGCTTTCTATGTAAATTGTGTTATATCATTATGTGCCTTACATTTTACTTCGCATCCTCTGAAGCATTCGCCCCTGTCAGAGATAAGTTATAAGAATAGGTGAATTACTGGTCTAATTTAAAGTTTCCCTATCGAAAAAGATAGTAGTGCCTAGCAGTGAGGAAAAAAAGTGGCTTTCTATAAATACAGCGGAATTAAAGGCCAAGACTTTTGAAAACACAAGTGATTTTTTGATGTTTCTTTTCTGTTGTGCTTAACCTGTGAGCCTCCTCTGAAGGGGCATTGATGTCTCAAAAATAAGACACTTGTATCTTGAATGTTTTGTAAAGTTCTGGTGCCTCTCACCTCAAAAAAGCCTGGAACAACCGTAAAACATGCAGAGAAGGGAGATGGGAGGATCAGAGACAGGGAATGACTTGTACCTGAGGACAGTAGATCTCTTCAATCTAGGAACCAGGTGACTTGAGGATGGAGTTGACAGATTTTGTAAGAACAAAATTAGGAGTTGCATGGAAAAAGGTGAGTAAGGAACAGTTTCTTGAAGAGTATATGGCTAAGCCTGTGAATGTTGTTGTCACAGAACACACTGTGGGCAGCATGAGTTCAAAAATGAGAAAATCAGCAATAAAATCTATGAAAAACTATGAAATAAGAAGACACTTCAGACCGAGGAAGTGCCCAAGAGCTGGAGTGTGAGGCATGACTCTCGGGAAGTGTTCTCTGTCCTTGCCTTTGCTCTGTTGTAGGATATATGGCTAGAGATTTGCTTTTGTTCTCCATAGAATCTTGTTCTGAATTGATGCAACCATTTCTGAGTAAAATACCGACCTCTTGCCTCTTGAGAAAGAGGCTGTGTAAGAACACCTCTATTTAGGCACAAAAAAAATAGATGGTTTCAAATCCCTCTTTGCACTTCAGGACATAAAATGCCAGTTTTCAGAGCATTAATTGTAAATAATGTAACGAATATCGCTTTGCTCTGTGCCTGACCCCAGGAATATGGCATAGCTTTTAGATGAAGGTATTATTTGCTGCAGGAACAAGGATTGGAATTTAGTCATTATTTGAGCAAAAGAGAATACTTCATGCCAAGTGACAGTGTTAGGTGAGTGATGCCATCTTATTTCTTGTTATGAGTGTAAGTGTAATCCCATCTAAATATGGTTCTACGTGATAGAGCTTAATGATTTCAGAGAGAAGTCATTACAGATGATCAGGTAAATAGAATGTATTTAGAAAGAAAAAAGCTCACAAGCTTGAAGAGTTATTTACCTGATGGCTTAGTGCATGTAGGCAGAGGAGTGGTTATCCTGTCACGCTTCCTATGTACCTGTCAGAGGTTTTTCAGCTCCACAGTATACATATTTATACAGTCTGATTGAAGACTTATATGCAAAGGAGCTGTTGCCAGCTGTGATATGAATGTACTCTCTGATGACAGGAATATCTTTTGAAATAGGAAATCAATTCCTTTAAAATATTCAAGGAACAAACTTGGTTTATCCTCACACCTGTAGTGGGCTGACCATGACTGGATGCCAGGGGCCCACCAAGCTGCTCTATCACTCCCCTCCACATCTGGACAGAGCAGAGAAAATACAACAAAAGGCTGGTGGGTTGAGATAAGGGCAGGGAGAGATCACTCACCAGCTACTGTCACAGGCAAAAGATACTCGACTTCAGGAAACTGGTTTAATTTATTGCCAATCAAATCAGAGAAGGGTAATGAGAAATAAAACCAAATCTTTAAAACTGCTTCCCTCCATCCTTCCCTTCTTCCTGGGCTTAACTTTACTCATGATTTTCTCTGCTTCCTCCCCTCCCATGGTACAAGGGGATGGGGAAGGGGGGTAGTGGTTTGTTCCTCAGATGTTGTCTCTGCTGCTCCTTCCTCCTCAGGGCGAGGACTTCTCACACTCTTCCTCTGCTCCAGTGTGGGTCCCCCATGGAGCCACAAGTCCTGCCAGTAAACTTGCTCTGGTGTGGGCTGCTCTCTCCGCACATCCACAGGCCAGGCTCCAGTGCAGGCTTCCTATGGGGTCACACAGCCTTCTTTGGGCACCTACTCTGGTGTGGGGTCCTCTGTGGGCTGCAGGTGGATGTCTACTCTATTGTTGACCTTCGTGGGCTGCAGGGGCACAGCTGCCTCGCCGTGGTCTGCACCACGGGCTGCAGGGAACCTCAGCTCTGGTGTCTGAAACACCTCTTCCCCCTCTTTTTGTGACTGACTTTCATATCTTCAGGGCTGTTCCTGTCACATATTCTCACTTCTCTCCTTTGCTCCCACTGCAAAGGGTTTTTTTCCCCACTTCTTAAATCTGTTATCCCAGAGGCACTACCATCATGACTGACCCTTGGGCTGATGTTTTGCTCAAGGACGTGGGCTCTCACTGAGCCCTGTGAGGTTAAATAACTTGCCTAAGTATCAAACAGGGAGCTTGTTCCAAAGGCAGCTTTCATATGGAATTTGAGCACGATGAAGAGGCAAGTGCTTGTTTTATGTTTGCTATTGGATGTAGGCAAAGTAACCTCGGCACAGCTGAACTGCTTACATTAGAGATCTAAGCACTGACACTGATCCCAAAGGCTCTAAGGAGTGCTTGGCCTGGCACCTCTCCTTGCATCATTTTTCTTTGCTTTCCTCAGGTCATTTGAGAGGTTGTTCTGACTCACAGCCTCTGCTCCAAAGAACCTGAAGTGGTAGGAAGAGTTGTGAATCCGCACTGAGTGTTGTCAGCAGGGTTGTATTTACAGACCTGCACAAACACTTCTCCGTGTTCTGCCTTGGTATGAACACTCTGGTCTCAAACTTTGCAGAGCACTTACATTCATTCCCATGGAGAAAAAGATGCAAACGAGGAAAAAGAAAAAGTATCTCTGTATCCATAAAAGAAGTCAGTAAGGGTCATTCGTAATAACAGTTTATCTTTGGAATTGCTGTGATGCTGGCAGAGGCAACCTGTTAGTCTCCAACCTGGATCAGAGTGGATTTGAAGGCACGGGGCTGCACTGTGGGTGACGGTGACAGCAATCTGCTGCCCGGGCAGCTTGGCTGAAAAAGCAGCCTCAGAGGCAAATATGCTGTGTCCAAACTGGCTTTGGCCAGTTTTCCCACCTGCCACTGCTTCCTGTTATTGCAAGGTTGTGTTAATATTTGTATTTACTGACTTTCTGTCCAGATATTTAGATATTGGTACAGACTCCCTTCAGTGCTGCTAGCTCTGATGAGTTACTCGCTATATCTCAAAGATTTTTAGAGCCAGACAATATATCTTTTAGAGTGTGGTTTTGATCAGGGAAGAGACTAAGTAAAAATAACTCCATTCTGGTTCCAGAATGGTTCCCTAGTGTATTTTCAAGACATTTGATTATTTTGACAAATAGAAATCTTTATGCTACTTCTCCCTCCAGACCTTATAAAACTATGGAAGAATGCCCTGCAGTCTTTTCTGCCTAGAGCATCTGATACTTTAACTCCTAAGCACAGTCCTGAATATGCAATTCAGAGTCTTTATTACCTGTGTCACTGAGACAGGAGAAACCTAGCATGCTTTTTCCAGTCTCAAAATGATATTTCTGATCTGTCAGGAGAGAAAAAGCCCATCACTGAGTTGTAAACTGAGCAATAACAGAATGAGTGCAGGCTCTTTGCTGACACTTCTCTATAAACTGATTGCTTCAGTGGTGGGCTTGCTGTTGCTCACAGGGTTCAGCATTGGCCCACTTCAGAAGGTAAGGGTTAAGTATATGACATACCAGAGCAGAGCATAAAATATGCATTTGTGGTGAACAATGTGCTTCTTCCTCTGTGTCATCTTCTTAGTCCTGTCACAGAGGCTGATACTTCTGTGCCTTATGAAGTCTTGTTCTTCTGGAGAATGAGCATTTGTGTCCAGTAGTTAAACTGACAGTAAGCAGAGCAGGAGACTCGATGCTGTGCTCTTTTTTTTAACTCCTACCACAAACTGCTTAGGCATGATGAGGCTTAGGTGCTGCGTTTCTGATTTGAAATAGAGCTGAAATGTAAAAATCTCAATTTCAGCCTGGATTCCAAGCCCCATGAATTTCAGACTCCCTTGATATGAAGTGTTTTGTTCACGATCCTAGCACAGATGTGACACAGCTGCAATGTCCAGCTGGCTTCTGGGTCTGAGTCTTGGAGTCTTCTGCCTCTCTGTGAGCAGAGAGGCACTTGTCTTGTTGGCAGCAAACTTGGATCCAGAACTTTCTGAAACTAGTAATAAGCATTCATTCAGTATGTCCCTGGTAACAGAAACTTATGGCTTTTCTCTGTAGTGATCTAGCAAGTTGCTTCTGAAAGTTTTGCAGGAGCTGGGGGGAAGGCAGGGCTGTGAATTCTAATGTGGATGGAACCAACTCAACAGTGTAACTGTGCAAATGACAGCAGAATGCTGTGTGGTAGATGTGGAGAGGAACTGTTTGTTTTGATTTTACCTACTGTGTTGCCCCTAGACTCTGAACTCGGAAGCTGGTTGGCAGCTTGTTTGTCAATGTTTGGACATAATACAGATGGGATCCATGCCTCTTGCACCGTCCCAACTCCCTCTTAAGCAGTGTCGGCCATAGCTGGTCAGGAGTGGGTTTTTGTTCTCACAAGCAGCCTCAGTATAGGTCATATGAATTTTCATTTATGTTTTCTTTCCTGGGATTTTCTTTTGGAAAAGGTGTGGGTGAAGGGTTTTTTTTTCTTAAAACCATAAATTTTTAGGTTTAGTTTTGACTGTGGCTTAGTGCTTTGCTGTATTAGGATAGAAACTAGTAATGGAATCTCCGATGCTACCTTTCTGAAATAGATGGACACTCCTGTCCTGATACTCTTGCATCTGTGTGGTTGTCTGTCCTGATGCAGGGATTTGGAAATCTTTTTCTGGGAGGAGGTTGCCAGATTTCAGGATTCGGATGACACCCTGTAGTAATTAGTGTTACTTTGGGGAGATTACCTTACTCATTTAAGCTGAATTCAGGGAGCAAACTTAATGAAAGGATGAAGACCAAAACAGAAGCCAGTGTTTTCTAAAGGACCCTGGTCTGGGGCGTCTGTTCTGCTGTGACCATAAGACCTGCTACTCGCGGGTTCTTTGATTGTTAGGAAGTGCTGGATTTTTGAGAAATCAAATGGAAGACAGATTTTTGTTCCTATCACTAAATACATATTTGAAAACAAGGGGAGAGAAAGAGTTAAAGGAAAGGGAAATGATATTACAGATTTGATTCGGTCACTGCTATTCCCTGGTCTGTTTTTGCTGAGAATTGTAGAGTCCTTTTCAGTTTAGTACCACTTATGTCAAGGTGAAAGTTAATTCAACAGCAAAACAGAAATAACCTGAGATATATTTGATGCCAACTAATCAGTTAATTTGAAAATCCCAGTTCAGAGACCAAGACCTTCTCAGACCAGGTTTTCTACACCTTTATCAGAAAATGAGTCCTTAACTCAAAAGAGTTTGCAGTCAAAGTGTCAGAGGAGAGACAACCAACAGAAATGACAGATGGGAGGGTGTGCAAAGGAACAGCAAGCTAATTAAGATTAGCATAATAAGCAACACAGTGAGGTTATTGTAATGCTCAGTAATTACACACAAGTAAGAAACTGATGGGCGGTGAATTTCTTATTTTCTGCTTGAAAGTGATTGAATTCTTTCCTGCTGTTCTCCGCTGTTTGTGTGCAAGAATGTATTTTCAAAGTCCCTCCCTACTTTTCAGTGGGAACTTCAATGCTTAAGCATTTCCTTGGGCTGCCAGATACCTATTTTCATGGAAGCTGTATCCAGAAGTATGTGGAAAGCAGTTCCCAGTATAATGTCATACATTCTTTTGAGGCTAATGTTTCAATCTTTGCTTATTTTGCCTAATGACAAGTCAGCGTTAGTGAACGTATACAGAATCTGTTGCCACTGGGAGAGGAGAGAAATACCTAGAGTGATCCAGAGATAAATGCTACCTACTTTGAATGCAGCCCTCCTTTTGTGGTCACATTTGGTGGTGTGATCTGCCAGAGTGATGTTCTGCTCAGAAGGCAGCAGGTCCAAGAAGGGAAGTCTGTCCAGTAAATGAGGCCAGGCATGTGAGCGACTGCAATCAAAACAAGCTCTTTACTCCACAGACAGGAGGACAGATGGCAGTGGAGTTTATGAAGTCAGGTAATAGTCTCTGGTGGAGAGAAGCACATTAAATGTGTCAATCAACCACAACTTGGAAAGCCCCCATTTGAAGACTTGTATAATCAGAGCAGGTTCTCCCAGGGCTGACAAGTTCTAAGTCTGTCATCATCTGCTCCAGGGAGCATGAAGTGCATTGTACTAATGAACTAAGAGGGCAGGTTTTTAGGAAGAAAATGAAAGTACACTTGTTTTCAGAAAGAAAATGAAAGTACACTAATATTCTCTTCAATATGTACAGCTGTGAGATGAATGTCTTCATGTCTATATGCTCTGCTGTGGACCCAGCCAAACCTGACTCCAGAAATCCTAAGTTCCTGCATTCAGGTTTTAAGTTGACCTTAGTTCCTTTGAAGTAAGGTTGACCTACACTGGTTTAGTGTCTTCCCATTTTCCATGGTTATGCAGACTGTGCAGTTCGTAGCTCTGTGCTGATAGAGCATTTTTTTGAGAGGGAGGGAAAGGTGTTATCCTCTCTATTTTTGGTTGTATTTTTGTGCATCTAGCTAATGAATCCCAGCCCGTGCAGTTACTATAACAGATCTATGCAGCTGGAATCCCTGGCAGCTGCTAAGCTACTGCTCTTCACAAAAATGAACTTTTTCTGAAGTTCAGCGAAGTTGTAGATACAACAGGAGTTACCTAAGAAAGCCCCATTGTCTCCCAGGCGTGAGTAGTTTTCTTTTCTCTGGCAGCAGACTGTGTCTGAGCTTCAGGTGTCTGACTGCCTCCCTACCAGCTCCCTGCAAGCCAGAGCTACATGAGAGATGCAGCACAAAAACTTTGCGGGGCAGAGTCATTTGAGAATTTCTTTCTGCTGCAAAAATCACATCTGAAGCATACTAGAGGTTTTCTTTCTTACCTTCTGCCATGTGAACATCTATTTTATCCAGTTCTTTTTTACCACGCAACTTGGGCTTGTTTTGTTCATGTAATAGATGAATTCAGTATGTGTCACCTCTGACGTGAGTGTTGGGGTGCAGTGAAGGCTGGCAGTGCTCCAGCACCTCAGTACCCCTGTCACAGGGGGCTGGGCAGGGTTTGTCACCACTTTACCCCCCCAGCAAGGCAAGTGGGGCCAGGGTGGGGGTGGTGGTCAAGGTCAGCTGGGAGTCCAGGTCATTAGACACGCCTGGGGTAATGAGACTTGTCCAAAGCCTGAGATGTCAGCTGGATATTTACATAAGTGAGCTGCTGCTTCTTTTGTGCGGAAAAAATCTCTCAACGACAAACCACGTTCCAGTCTCTTATTTTGCTGTAGTTGGGATAGTAGGACTGACAGAGCTCCTGCTCAGCCAGCTGGGGTGTGAGCATAACTTTGAAGTGCCTTCATGTGCTGCTGCAGCAACAGTTTGAGTTGTTCCTCTGTTTCCATTCATCCTTCCCTCAAATGTAGGAATATTTGTCCAGCGACTGAAGCAGCATATCTTGTGGTTTCATCCAGGGGAAGTTGGTAAGCCAAATGGAAGTGTATGTGGGTGCTTGCCTGGTTGGGGGTCTCCGGTAATGCTTCTGTAGATGTTGATGACTACTTTGGCTGGCTCTGACGGCTGATGGCTTTAGCTTGAATTTTTTTTTTTTAGAAACATTCAATATCCTCATCCTGTTCAATCTCTCAAGAAAGAGAAAACAAACACTCCAGATAAGTGGTCTGTGGCAGAGATAAATCAGCTCTAAATTGCTTGATTTCCTTTCAGAGAGTAGCTGCTTTTGCATAATTTTTCAAAAAGAATCTTGTGAGGGCACAAGGGGGCAGGGACTATATCACTGTTTCTGTAGCACAGACACATATTTCCCTCTTTCAAGAGTGAAGTGCCGACTTGCATTTTGTCGTGCATTGCTCAGGAGCTGCCTGCACAGGTTTTAGTAGTCTCAGATGAACGGAAGCAAACCACATTCAGATAACCTTGAAAGAGGCAGCAGTGACTTCCTTTTTTTCTGTGCTATCTACAAGCCTGTGGCTGGACTACATTCTCTATTTTTCATTCTTAAAGTTATATACTTTCAGGGGTCTCCAGCAAATCTCATTTGTCTTCAGTGTTTTTATTGGATGTGAGTCAAGGGGCAGTGGGCGAACAGAGGAGCTTAGGGAAAAGTGACATCCCATTGCCTGTGAGCCACTGCTCTTCAGTGCCTTTGCTGGATCTGTCCTCAGAGTTACCAAAGCAAATCACCTTTTCTTTTAAAAAAATTAGAGTCTTGTCAGCTAGAAATGTGACCTGACCCAATGGTTCATTTCATACAATAGGTACTGCACAGAGGGTGGTGTGCTAACTGTGGAAAAACAGAGAATAACCCTCCACCTGCCAAGAATTCAAAGGGGGTGGGAACACAAAGATGAGCATCTCCTGATATCTACTGCTAAGTTGGAAAAGAAAACTGGGAAGGGTCCATAGGTGTATCTGAAAGATGTGTTCTTGTGTTTTACAGGTTTTTTTTGTTTGTTTGGTTGGTTGGTTTTTTTTTGTTGAAGTTTGTAATGAAGTCTACCTTGTGTTAACTTTCATTGATTACCTCAGATATGACCGAGTATCCTAAAATACAAAAGGTTGTACAGTGATGTTCTTTCAGTTTCTAAAACGTAAGGTTGTGTTGTGTTAAAATTATTTGCACAGAACATGGTTTGAGTGCTTTCAGAAGGAGGTGCTGCTCGCTTCTGCAAAGTGCAAGACACACTGTACTTGTGGAGAGCTACCGTGGGACAGAATCTAACAGGCAGATCTCTGCTTTTTTTGAAAGGAAAACTAGAGCTTATCAGCAGAAATACCAGATCTTTTGGAAGCGTTTCTTTAATGTTTCAGAGGCATCCCAAACCACATTTTACATGCTACCTTCTGTGTGTGGCTTTTCTTACTTTATAGCATGTGTCATTTCAGTTGAATGCTGACTCTTCGACTAGATGCATGGGGATATTTTTTTGCCTTTTACATAGCAGCAATATTGCCTTCCCTTTGGAAAATAACTTTCAAACTTATACTCCCAAGAAGGGTGTACTTGAGGCACTTCACACCTCATATTTGGGAGTGGAATTTATACTCCTAGAGCTCAGTTATTTTCTTTGGACTGTGGAATCTTTTTTTAAAGAAAAGGAGAAGCTATAGCTGTGACCAGTTCTTGTTGCAAAGCCTGAGAGATGAAAACTATGTGCTTCTGTTGATGGAATACCAGAAGAAAGAGCTTCAGTCCAAAGGCGTCTTGAGAAGCCTGAAGATAGTCCAAGGGAGACCTCTTAACAAGAAGTGCAAAATTCCACTTTTGCTATAGAGTAACCCTGGTATCTATACAGGTTGGGAACCAAGTGGCTGAGTAGTAATCCTGCTGTGAGGACCTTGCAAGTTATGAGGGATGTCAAACTGAATGTTGACCAACTTTGCACTCTGTATGTGAATAAGATAGATTAAATGCTGGGCTGCATTTGGAGGACTGTGGTTAGCAGATTGAAGGAAAATTATAATCCCTCTTCATTTGAGAGTGGTGAGGCTTTGCCTGGTACGTTGGGTCTAGTTTTGGGGTGTCAAAGTACTTAAGCACAGGACCAGCAAAAACCTGCTTGGATGGGTAGAGCCTGAGCACATGAATTATGGGCAGAGTTTGAGATTAATGGATTTGTATAAACTAGTGAGGGCAAGGAAAGGGGTCATTAAATAACAATCTACAACTACTTGAAGGGAGGAACAAAAATGACCGAGCCAAATCCTTCCCAGCAATTGCAGGTGGTGAGTCAAGGATGCTGTGGGAGAAGTGGCAGCTTGGAAGCTTCAGACCACTTAACACGAGCTTTTTCACTTGCTTGGTGCTGCAGCTCTGTTATAACTTGTAACAGTACCAAACTACAGTTTGGTACTAAGGTAGGGAGATAATTTTTCTCCATTCTTAGACTTTTTCAAGGCTAAGATAGACCAAACCATGGCTGAACTGATCTAGTGTATGCAGTAGTCCTCCTTGTAAAATGACATAGGGCTGGAGACCTGCGGGGTGCCCACAGACAGTCCTGCAATCTGTGTAAACCCCAACTCCTGGCCAGCCCCCTAATCTACCTCTAGAGGAGGGGAGCAGCATCACTGGAGTCATGGTCGACTTGATCTCAGGGCACTGAACTGTTCCAGGTGGGTCATTGACTTGGTTGGTAAGGGGCTGAATGCACGTGTTCATCTCTTGGTGTTTCCCCCCAGTTTATTTGACACAAGCCACAGTTGTTGCTGTCTCTAGATGAGACTTCATTAATAACCGCTCAGCTAAAAATAGACTATAGTGAACCAGAGTCCCTTGACAGAGTGCCCTGCTTCCACCTCTTGCCATCAGCTGTCTTTTTGCTTTTAATTAAATCTGGTCTTCACATTTTTTAGTATTTTTTCCTCTCCCCTGCCCCACCCCCACAGGATTTATTTTCTGTTCCAGAGGGCTGAGTTTCTTCTGAGATTGAAGTTATTAGCTGATACATAGCAGTTTCTACTGGCCATGATAAACTATGGCTTCTATGATTTAATCATTAAAAGCTTTCCTGGAATTTTACTACTTCTTGAATCTTCCAAGAGACTGTGCTTCACTGATAGAGTTAATAGAATGCCTCGCTTTGCTTTTGTATGGCTGTGCTGAAGTATTTAGTAGTGCTTGTGACCAGCAATTTCAGCTGAAGCAAAGATCAGTAGTTAGACTGACTAGTATTCAGTTGGTTAGACTACTAATGTACTGTACTGTAAGAAAAAGTGTATCTTTAACATAAATAGGACATTATTTTCAGCTTGGTTAAACTGCCAGAGCATGGTTGATTTCCATGAGGCCATGATGGTACAAATCGTATTCTCCTTTTACATCTCTTTAGCTCTGTATTTGCATGTTGGATGGCATGGGATGGAGAACAGGTAAATACCATCATTGTGGAACAGTTGGTAGAGTCCTTCAGACAAAAACAACTGTTACATTATTATTAGTTGGATTAAAAATTGTTGAGAGAAACGCAGGTAAGTGCAAATAAGCAGGAGCTTGGTATGACTTAAATCTCTTGTTTTCCATTAAGTTTTCCTATTTTCTTAATAAACAATTTTTATTATTTGATATCTGGAAGAGTATTATTTGTTAGTTCCATTAAGTATTTGGAAGAAGTGATAAGAAAGAAAGAAGTTGTGAGGCCAATTGAATAGTAAGGAAGATAAGGAAATATTTTAAAGAAACTTGGAAAGGTAAATAGGAGTAGGAATGAAAATGAAATTCATCATGGCAGAATTCAAGTGAATATGTCTGAGAAAATAATATGCACTGATGTTGGAAGGAAACAATCAATTTCAGAAGTGGTAAACGGGATATATCAGATAGTACATGTCTACAGCATGGTATGGCAATAGAAAGCACAAACAGGAGTGCAGGCAGGTTTTGCTGAGTAAATTATGTCCCATAATAAAGAGTTGGCAACTTCTCCTTTACTTGCCTTCAAATAAGATCTATCAGATCGGTTCTGAACCCTCTGATACTGCTGGGGTTTCATACAGTGCATGTAAAATTACGGGAGAAGAATTGGAGGGTAAGAAAAAGCATCGTAGTAGTTCTGAGCAGCATGGTTTAAGAATCTGGTAGAATATAGGGGGGAAAAGGAAGTATGATAACATGAGGGATAAAATTCAAGAAGAGGGAAAGGAATTCTTTAACATTAAATGAATGAGTTTTAGAAACAATGTGTTACTGGGGCAAAAAATCTTTTCATCTGCAAAAGTCTTGATGGTGCCAGTGTGGTAAGACGAAGCTGCATGACTGGCAGGTGGAGTGAATTTAACAATTCTGCAGTGGGTGGGAAGTCACTTAGGGTGAATTAAATAGCTTGTGCAAAGTGATTTCAACATCAAAGTTCAAAATGAAGGCCATGGTTAATCCTCAGAGAAGAGTAAACAAATCCAAGGTGTGTACCTTGCCATCTACACATAAGAATTAGTTCCAAATTGAGCCTTTGATTCTGACTTTGACTCGAGGGCATTGAGTCTTGCCTTTCCATGAAGAGGCAAAAATAAATGCAGATCATTTTCCACTCTGGAATGCTGTGACCTACCTTCTATAGATTTGGTAACTTAAAATAACTCCTCGCCCGTTACATGCATTTTGGTGCTGTCCCAATCTGAGAGCACTTCTTCATCTCCACAAATTCCAAAGAAAGAGGTCCTTGCTGCTGAGCTAAAAACATCACGGTAGCACTTGCATTTATCCTGAGTTCTGGTGAACTTCCATTCACTGAAAAATGTCTTGGAGGTGTCACTCTACTAAAAGCATAAATACTTTCTGCTAAAACCAGATACTTTGCTTCACATAAACTCTTCCTCCACATTCTTTATGTAGTGTGGTTCAAATGATTGTGAAACAAGATAAGATAATTAGCCACGTATTCTTTATGGTTTCTGCATTTACCCTTTCAGTTTATAATAGTCATCATAAGGTTTTTTTGTACACATAGAAGGTTCAGAATCCTACATTTTTTGCTTTATCAGAAAAAAATATATGCAAGAAACTTGAAGTCTAGAGTCGTAATTAAGGCATTATGTAGGAATTATTTTGTTTCACATTTTGGACTTCACTGTGTCTTATGTCTATGAGATTTTTGTATTATTATTTTTTATTTGTCCACCCAATTTTTGAAATTTTTTTTTTTTGTGTTCAGTACCAGCACATTTCACAGTCTTTCCTATTCAGGAAGCCAGATGTGTGTCCAGCTGACTTCTGTGTGAGGCATTGAATGACTCCAGCAGAATCCAGCTTAAAGAATGGAGGCAACCTCAGGGCCTTCATCAGCACAAGTGACAGCTGCATTCCCCTTCTGAAGTAGTTGCATTGCCACTCTGGAGCTGATTGCTTGAGGAAGAAGTGCTCTCAGCTGCCTTGGACTGCAGAAGAGCAATGTAAGATAAGCAATTACAGAATTGCAATTGGGTTCAGAAGGATTTCTGGTGATTATGAAGGTGAGCTAAAAGCAGGTCTTACTAGATGAGGTTGTTCCTGAACTAGTTTTAAGTATCTCCAAGGGTGGAAGACTCCTTAGTCTCCCTGTGGACCTCTTCCAATGGTTTATCACTCTGAAACAAACTAATTTCTGGTTTTTTTCTGTAAATGCATGACTACCAAAGAATGATGCAATGGAAAACTTGGTCTGAGACATCTAAAAATCTAATGGAACAGAATGACTTTTCTTGCTCTCATCATTCCCCGTTATAAACAAGTAGTAACGAGCTGGCTACCAGGCAACAGGAAACATCACAGTATCTTCACTTATTCATTTTCTGAAAAATGGTCTTTTTCTTCCATCACCATTTAATTGGATGGAAGAGTTGAGAAAAGGGCTTGGATGATTTTCAGAGTCAATATATTCTTTTCCCATGCATTCTGCAGAATCACAGAGGTGGTTCAGAAAGGGGGAGAAAGCTCTTGCAGCTTATACCTGAGGCAGAATAAACAGAAGCAGAATGTTCTCCATACTATGAGAATCTCTCCCATTATTATGGGCAAATCACTCGAATTTGATTTCTTACCTTTTCCATGGATGTCACACTGTTTGGAGTTCCTTTGAAGTAATTGCTGATGTCTTTGTATGTACTGATAAAAAATGAGCTGTGGATCATCTGATCTGGTCTCCTGTATGTCCCACCTTGAGGAATTTCACCAAGACAGTCTGATTTTGAGCTTGTGTTTCTGTAAATTATCTGTGAAGTGCCTTAGGCAACATGGTGGGAGGTCTTGTAGGCATCTTGCATTTTCAGTTCCTCAGTGGCCCACAGGAACAGAGGGTGCCTGATCTAACATTCTCAGTCAAAAACACTCTTGGTCTTTTTTCTTACTGTTCTTGTTCAGCCATTTCAACAACTCACTTTGCCCTTCCTTTGGAGAATTTTGGACAAATCCAGAAGTCTCTGGCTTTCTTGTACATCTCCACTTTATATAAAATGACCTTTCTTTTTTATTAAAACAGATTTTAAATAGATTTTTAAAATATTTATTCAAATAGATCTACGTGCAAACCTGTTTAATTATATTACCCCTTAAGCCTGATTAACAGTATCTTTAGCTAGTGGAATTATTGGGTTTTTGGTCTCATGTACAGCAACTTTATTAGCATGCAGCGTTTTATCTGAACTGTGTTAAGCCTGCATTATCCTGGATAAGGATGCAGTGTTAATTGTATGTGGGATCCTACACAGCACAGTCGATGTTCCCAGTGAGATGGAAACTATAAACCCACAGCCAAAACTGAAGAGGGAAAAACTGATGATGACCCTTATCAATACTGAAAAATAACCTTTAAGGGCCAGGTTTCTTACTGGTGGATGGGAAGGGGAAAATGGGCCATGTAAAATTAAAAAATGAAGAATCTTTCATTAAAACCAATAACAAAAACAACAACTAAAAATCCTTGAGTTGTTATCTCTGATTTCTATATATGCTTTCTCATATGCTTTTTTTTGTTTCTAGGATTTCCCTACTGCCCTTACTCTTCTTCAAGATTTTTTTTTTCCTGAGATTTGCGTTTAGAATTAAATTTTGCTTCCTTCTCCCATGTGCATGCAGGAAAGAAAACATTTTTTATTGCTATAGCTGGTAATATCTGCTCATCAGTAGGATGTGAAAGGCCTTGCATATTTGGTTTGCTATTTTTTGTTTCCCCTGGTACCTCTTCTCTGCGAACATCAGCCTTTCAGCTGCAGAGTGAGCTGGTGGAAGAGAGGCTGCCTAAGGGAGTTGTGACGTGGAGTAGGATTGAATTCTGCATGCTAAAAATTGAGTATCCTGCAACCCTGCAAAAAAATCACTCCAG
This sequence comes from Empidonax traillii, assembly GCF_003031625.1. NCBI lineage: Eukaryota > Metazoa > Chordata > Aves > Passeriformes > Tyrannidae > Empidonax > Empidonax traillii. Next base: position 295,763 of record NW_020955633.1, on the reverse strand, counting down.
GTCTTTTCCAGTCATTTCCAGGAGTCCCTTCCTGTCTCTTCTGCCAAGAGTAGCACCGGAGGAGATGGCATAGCTGATAAAAGCAAGTGTGTTCTCCAACTCATATAGGGTTGTGAAATTGTATTTCTGTTCTGGAAAATAGCTGTGGAAAAGGTGGATGGTTGTACTTCTTGGACTGTGTTGCTTCTGGCATCAGAATTTGAGGTGCTGAATACAAAGAGATAGTCTTTTATTTTTACCCTTACTAATGTTAGAAGACTAATGTAGCAAAATGACAGTGTGTTTTCCTCATGGATTTTCTTGTAGTACTTGCAGTATTTGCTATTTTTCATAAAATCTCCACCTTTATAATCATGGTAATATCACAGAATGTTAGTTTTCTTTTTTTTTTTTCTGTGAGCGCATTTTAAACTTCATTTTCCCAGATGAAAAGGTGTCACTCAAATGTCACACTTCGAGTCTCTCAAAGGTTACAGAGGATTCATAGTCCTAACGTTTAACAAAAGAAATACATCCTGCATTTAAATCTGGCTTCACAGTTTTAGGAGTTTGATTCCTGATTTCTGTATACGTAAGATAAAAGGTATTAAACTGAGCTGGATTTTATTCCTTTTGTATCTACAACACACTAGAAATATAGTGAGCTGACTCAACCTCAGTCAACTATAAATCAAAACAGAGCGTGGGAGGTGGTGAGATTGCCCAAGGATCATTTTGGGCATAATGGGAAGTTGTCAGGGCTGTCTTGTTATCCCTTTAGGTCAGCTACATGACTGATAATATGAAGGATGATTGGAAAGTGCTATATCTTCTTAAACCTTCAAGGAGAAAGTGTCTGATCTTCCATAATAAATTACAAACTGTTCTCTCAATTAAGAGAACTTGAGACAAATGGGGATAATGTTGTCTCAGTTTTGCAACATCATCTTTCTTGACACAGTAACAGGATAAAAAATCCCCATGGCCAGGTCAGGTGATCAGTTCCTTCTTCAGCTGTAACTTGTCCCACACAGTTTGCCTGTTGGAATAGGGAAACAATAAATTCAAGGAAGCCTTTCCTTGACACTGAATTTAAGCCTACATAAGTATTTTTAAGTAGAGGACTGCATTGTACCTGGATCTGAAGGGAAGTGATTGGGTGCTTTGCTGTGTGTTTATATACACTGATTTTATCTTTCTGTAGCCACTTTGCATAAAATAATAAAACAATTATTGGCCTGCTTATTTTCTTCTAGAATGTGATCCCTAGCTTAGACTAAACTGTTTCAGAGATGTGTTTGATCTCCACCACGGTGGTTGGAATCCTTGAAAGTCATTAGGACAAATTCATCTCTTGGATTAGCCACATGCCTTGTTGCTTTTGTCCTGCCTTGACTAATAAGTTTTGACAAGTAAATTATCAGATCAATAGCCCTTGTCAGACGAGGCTGATTGAGAAAACGGGAAGCATCTTCAAAGCACAAATGGTTTATTGTCTCAAGAAACATAGCAGATCTTCAGGGATGTTGAACCCAATTATCCATATCCTCCTTGGATAATGCCAAGCTGTTTCAAGCTAATTACCCAGAGTTTACACCAATCTGGATATGAATTTCATCTAGTTGTAATGAACTTTTATTCTTTGGCTTTGCTCATTTCAACTGCAGTGAATTTCACTTTTGAGTTAATGTTGGTTTTGTTTTAATTACATCGCAGCGGACTAATTGGATGGCTCGGGACTGGATGCTTAATAACTTGATATTGCATATTATTAGTGCTGTCATTTAATATTAGAGGATGAAAGAAAGTTATTACTAAGTACAGAGGTTTTGGAGCTTATTCTTCCAGGAGAAGCCTGGATTTTTCCACTTCTTGGTTCAGTCTCCTTTGACTTAGTGGCTGATAGAGCTCTTAGTAAGGTCTATAAAAAGATTCTCATTGATTTGAAAGAAGCTTTTATAGATGCTGATTTAGGTCTCAATTTAGAAAAGTACTTTAGCAGGTGAATAAATAAGTTTCCCTATCAACAAAACTTAAGCAAATGTTCAAAAAAAGCACTGAAGCATGAATCAAGACTTAAAAAGGGTAATTTATTCAGAAATGCTTACCTTCCAACTTACCAGAAGAAAATACTAAATAATTTTAAGGGCAAGCTAACCTTTCTCTTTAAATTTTGACCTTATAGTCCTGACTGATTTATCCTTCCCATTTTTGCTTTGGGAAATTAGGGAGAAACCTCAAAAATTATTTCCGGTTTGTCTGCTACGTCGTTCACCAACAGCTTGTATTTTTCGAGGCTGCTTCTGTTCTCTCTTACTTTTTCTAATGTTGGCTGAGTGGTGTTTGGTCTATCTAAACTGAGTGGGAGTGTTACTACTTAATTCACAAATTAAGAGATTTGTACCCAGCAACTTCAGAGAGAGGGCTTGTGTTCCACTGTTTGCTGTGAGAGGATCAGGTCTTTGGGGTACTGTGCTTCCATTTGAGCACTCGCTCTTGCATTCAGCAAAGCCCTGGCAGCAAAGTGTACCTTTAGGAAGTAACAGGGAAGTCAGTGAGACTCTTCACCTCTATCAAATTTAACATGCAGAAATGTTAAGATGATACTGTCTTTACAAAACAGGACTGTATCCCGTGCCTGAGTCTTGCATATTTCAGATAATGTCATGTCTTCTAATGATATTCCAGTGTTTACTGTCTCTGGTAAAGCACATAATTACTTTTCTAATTGTTCTACTTGTTACTTCAGCGTTTCTGTGCAAGGTACAGATGGTCCCAGGGAAGGAAGCAAGTGAGAAAAGTAAGACTTGCACATCCCTATGCCCTTATATTTGTGTCTTTAAATTTTAGGTGGAGCATTAACGGTTTAAGTGAAAGTTCTTATAGTAAATACTATTTATTATAGTTATTCTATTTAAACTTGTTTAGGTTTTGAAATAACTGCAGTTATTTGGAAAAAAATACAATGTTTTAGAAAATTGCTCTGCTGCTTTGCTTTCTACACTTTTCTTAGTCTAAGATAATAAAACCTTAGCACAGTGCAATCTGTTTAGAGTTCTGGAAATAGAAGGACTGTGTATTTTGAAAAAAATGTATTCACATCTGGAGGAAAAAAATGTAATGTTTGTAGTCATACAAATTTTAATAACATTTCTCTTGAGTTCCAATCTGCACCTTAAAATGTAAAATGCATGTTGAGACTCAAAAGATACAGTAAATGGAACTTTAGGTCCTTCTGTCTTTCTCTGCTTAATGGAATTTACACTTTACCAAGGCCGGTCACAAGTTTATGCTGCAGTTTCTTTAACTTACAGTGATGAGCAAAGACTCAACTTGTTTGGTCTAGTCTCTACCTACAAAATTATTAGACTTTAAACAGAGATCTGAATGCTTTTGTTCTCATCTTATTTTGTGAAGTCTAAAGTCTTGTATTTTCTAGCTACTCTTTGAAACCACAACTGTGACTAATTTTTTTTGTTTACAGAGATTCTGCTGTTATCCAGGGTTCCAGGAGCTGGAATTGTAGGGAAAACACTAAACAGATTGCAGATATTACTGATGCTGATAAGCTGTTAGTACCTGTCTTATAAATTACTAGAAAGAGGCAGAATTTGTAATTTTACGCAGATAGTGATATGCCAACCCTGTATTGTCTGGAGATTTCTTTACACTGGAGTGACTTTATTGTATATGACTCCCTGGCTGTTACACGGCTTTCTCCTAGCTATGTCACCTGTAACTAAGAGAGAATATACATCTGTATTTCTAGACTTAATTGAAATTATTGTTGTTAGGATGCAGTAACACAATGGGAATGTGAATAAAACATCTATTCAGACCGCTGCCTTTCCGTGTTTAGGTACTGTTATTGTAAGAAAGATTTGCATGTAGTACCCCAGAGCCGTGACTGAATAGCAGGAATGGCTATTTAAATGTTCTCCTGAAAAACAAAATAATTAAAAAACGTCACAAGCATAAGCTAACTAGTTTAAATGAGATAAAATGCTGCACTGTAGTGTTATTTCAAATAGGAGGAAATATGAAATACTGAAATGTAATAATACATCGCCAGAATGTTCTCCCTCAGAGATTCTTGGCAGGTAATGCACTGAATAGAGTGCAAATAAATCTGGTTTTAATAGTAATCAGTAGATTATTGTGTTGGTGTAGAGCAAATTTACTGTTTGGCTCGCACATGGTGATTCTGTTCTGTGTACTTATTGCTCTTCCTCTGCAAATGCCTATTTCAGGGGGAAGCCACGAGGTGTGCACACAAGTGCATATTGAGGTCATACCCAACATGCAGCTCGACATACAGATGTTTTGTAAACGGTGGGGTCTTTTACCCTGTCTCCTCAATGTAGCTCATGTTGGAAAATCCTTGCTTTTTGAAATGATACCAGTTACTCAACATTTATCCCAACCCCTTAACAAAAGCAGCGTTGATCTGTGAGCCGCTCTAGAAACACTTGTGCCAAACAGTTTGCCAGGCAGAGGCTGTGCACCATGGGAGGTTTCAGGACAGCCAACAGGCTGTGCCCATGCTTTTTGACCTGAGTGAGCCAGAGCCAGGAACATGCAGTTGGCAGAAAGGCAGGGAGATGTGAGCATGTATTCTTGCATTTTGATTTTGTAGGTGAGGTCTTTCGTGGAGGTAGGCAAAGACCGTAATCCAAGAGATAGCTTGGTTAGCATTCATATGTATAAGCTATATGGCTGCTCACTAAGGATGAAAGTGGAATTAGGTAGAAGATAACTAATTAGAATTATGGGTGAAATTCTATATCCAGCAAAGTACAGGAAATCCATTACAGTCAAATACTGAGCCCTGGTTTTAATTTTCTGAGTCCCCGGGCCAGTTCTCTAACCACAAAATGTTATTAATGTCTCCACAGCTAGTTTTTTACAAGATAGACAATATCAGAAATTATTCTTGTGTAGCACATTAGAGGATGAGTAATAGTGAAGCCTCTAAGACTTTTTTTAATATGCCTTTCAAAGCATAATGGGAGCAAGAGTAATTTTCCAAGCAAGTGTATATTCACTGCTGTTACTTTACATTTCTTTCGACTCTTATTACTACTGAATTGGGGGAGATTAAACCTGTTCTCTGCCTTTTTTATTTTTTGCAGTGCAAGGCAGCAGTAGCCATAAAATATGTACCTGAGTATGAAAAACACCCCAATGTTTAGAACAGCCGGCAAAGAATTGTAAGCTGGACTGCAAGTTTTATATTTCTGAGAAAGCAGCTATTGTAAATTAACTCGGGTTTATTTATGAGACTTATGTGAAATATAGAATTGGTGTACTACGGTTTCCACAAACGGCTACTCTCTTAAGAGACAGGGTAATTATGTTCATAAATATTGTATGTAATCCTGATGAGTAGAAAAAGGGGAGGAAAGGTTAGAAAGGAAAGGCTGTGGAAGGATTTTGAGGGGGTGTGCTGTTGCCAGCAGAGGTCTAACACTCTGTTTGGAAACCTGATTAGAAGTATGAATGGAAAAAACATGCATCGCCAGCAATTCATTATTACAGATTTCTTCTCACTAGGTGTTTGGGGGAGAAAATTATGTTTGAAGTGAATCTGCCTCAAATGAAGGTATAATAAAAATTGTATTGTTCTTCAGAGGTAACACTTGGCAAGTCTGATACCCAGTGAAGACTGACGGAGCCTTCTCAGGGATCGCCCAGATGGAACCTGAGGTGCAGTGTAGGTTCCTTGCAGGGTGCCACAGCAAGCAGTGGCTGAGATCTGGTGCCCTGCAAATGTAATACAATTCTCAGAAAAGCAGACAAGTTTGTTCTGACCTGGCTGAAGGAAATAAGGAAAATTACTGAGCCTCTAATCCAATAACTTCAATTCTGGTCCTGCTGCTGCACTTGTTGCCTGCTCTAAACGGGCACCTCTCGATGCGTGTGCTAAACATAGAGGGTAACTTTCAAAATAACTCCCTGTCACATGCAGTACATACCTTTTGAGACTAAAACTGCTACACCTGCGCACAAGGCATTTTGGTGGGCACAGGAGGCCCTGCTGGCCCTGCCCAGCCACACCATCCCCATTTTGACTGGGGCTGCCCCACAGGGGGACCCAGTGTCCAGCCCAGAACACAGCTGAGTGACCTTTTTTTGTATCTGGAAACTGATTTTCTTCCTGTATGGGCACTGTTGTTAGCAGTTCCCCAGCCCTTGCTTCACTGTAGCCTGATGTCAGGAGCCGGGTCTTCAGCCCACCTCCTGCAGGTCCTGACTGGATTTCCTGAGTGGACTTTAAGGTTCACCTTATATCATTTGTAATGGTCAGTAGCACTCAGTGGTGTCCCCAGCCTGCTCTGCCCACCCCACTGGGATGTGGTGGCATGGCACTGAGGACAGTGTCTGGCTCCATTGCCTTGTCTGGCTCTCCTGGCCAGCGCCAGCTTGTGTTGCACAGAAGTTTGGCAGAAATTCCTGTCTGTGGTGCATATGTATATTTGTGTCCCTGAAGCTCTGGCCTTTCAGTGATCTTCAGATACGGGAGATAGCTGTTGCACTCAGGTGTTGCCTCAGGTACCTGTCAGTAATCAGTGTGGGTGTTACAGCATCAGAAGTACTCATTGCTGAAGGCCTCCCTTTGTGGCTGTCATGTTGTTTAGCTGTGCTGCCTGCTCCACAATAACATCATGGCTGTTTTCAGGAGATGCATTTTTCCACTCCTTTGTCAGAAAAGTCCAGTGAGTGTGTAGTGGGGAGGAGTGGGGCCCGTAAATACATCAGAGTAAAGCTATGCAGGAGAAAGGGTGTTGTAAAATAGAAATATTTCTATGAGAAAGTAGTCACGCAGGAGGTGCTGTAAGTCTGACTTGTAAAAAGAAAAAAAGGGAAAATTTAGCAGCCCATAAAGTTCCCTACAGGAGGTTGTTTTTTGCCTTGTTCTGCTGGTAAGGTAGCTTTGGTGTAGCTGGACCATGACAATGTGATGGTCCCATGTGTTTTATCCTTGCTTTAGTGCTGCTTTTGGATGGGCATTTATTTGGCAGTAAGGAAATGCTCCATAGAGTATAACTTATCTCTAGAAAGTCTCTTATAAGCCACCGAATAACCTTCAGGGGATAACAGAGACTTTCTGCTGCTTTAGACTCAGGATTTAGTTGGAACCGGTAACCTGAAGGTGAGTGGTTGCTGTGTTTATCAGCCTGATTCATGCCTTTTTCCCAGGCTTTTTAAAAAAGGTAGGGAGTGTAAGAGCCACTGTGGGCTCGTGCTAATCGACTACCTCCAGTTTCAGTTTGTTGCTTCTTCAGTCCTCTCTTGGCTCACGTGATACCATTTTGTGTTAGATGTTTTCTTGCAAAAGGTAAATGTGGTCGATGTAGCACAGCTAGCTCATAATACATGAGGAAATGGAGATAGGGGAGCAGTACCATTTCTTGTGGTGCTTCCTGAGCACGGCCTGTCAGCAGAAATGTGCAGTGAGGAACTTGCCACACAGCCATGAAAATCCCAAAAGGAAAAATTCTTCAGTCAGAAGAAAAATTTTCCCTACCTTGATGAGTGTGTGACAGGCTGTTAATAGCACTGCCCCCCAATGATGCAAACATGTGTAACAGTGCAAACATTAGCACAATTAATATTTCAGGCTGTAATCTGATTAACAGCTAGGATCAAGATGAGCTTTCCCACACATAGGTTAGTGTTACAAAGGACTATTTGGCATGAGTGCAGTAGTGGCTGACTCATCATGCTGACACTGGTGTGGGCAGGGATAAGGATGCAGGAACATGGATGACTGAAGCTCATACACCTAATAGATGGAGGAAGGAAGCTGTGCTAGTGATTGTGACCATCATGATGGGGTGATCTTGGAGTCTTTTTGCTCTGGCAGTTATTGTAGGTGTTAGTGAGGCAGTTCTTGGAAAGAGGGGATGGGTAACAGATGCAAGACCTGAGCTTCCCTTGCGGTCTGCCAGATATACAAAACAATGGCAAATCCTGTTTGGCTTGCCAGGTTTGCCTGTATATATATATATATATATATATGTATATATATATATGTATATGTAGTATATAGTTATACAGGTAGCATAACCATACAGAACTGAATGGGCCTAGAGTGACCCATTCAGTGAAGGTATTTTTGGAGTGGGCTATGCTACCATCAGTCATCTTTCATCCTTTTCACCTGCCTTTTCTGTGCCTACAAAGGAGGGATTAAAATGCCTCATCACTTCCAAAGCTACCCTTGGTAGTAATTTCAAGGTAAACCATGACTTCCTGAGAATAAAAAGCTTTATAGAACATGAGACTGAACACTGCAAAACTGAAAGTTTTAGTTTTCTCTGTGATGTGAAAATTACAACTTTGTGTTTCAGTCAATGTAGCATCAAGCTTGTCACCTTTAACCGCTTGTGACAACAAAACGAGGTCAAGAAAGAGTTTAACATACTGTTTAAGACCATCACCGTGCTTCTGGACGTGGTGGAGTCTGGGTAGCTCTTAGAAACTTCTGTTTAATGCTGTGCTAGCCTTGTGCTAAACGGAGTGTGAGGAATGGAAAAGATGTCTTATGGGCTTGGGGAGCATCTCTCTCTGCTCATCCATGAGAAATACATAGTGTTCTCTTTCTCCCTGAAATCAGCACTTGAATGTTTTGTTAGGAATACCCCAGCTTGTCACTCGTGTGCCATTGTTGTAGGTTTGTCTGCACCATCAGTTGGTACCTGAGAGAAATTAGTATATGGATGTGGGGCAAGATGGGCAAGCTCTACGTAATGAACATAGAAAGGCACATCTCAATGAGTGGTGGTGCATGGATGGTTCAGAAGAGGAGAAATTAAGTGTCACAGTTTCACTGACATTTCTCTTTGTTATGTTCTACAGTCCAGGCAAACTATCTGATCATAACTTTCCCGTGGAAGTGGCAGTATTTGTTGACATAGATCAGTGTTGATATGACTCATTAATGTGGTGTGAACTTCTGTAGATGACCTGCCGACTTCTGCCTGAGCTCCGTGCCTTGATATATCTGTATACATTTGATTATCATCTAAATAGCAGTTCTCTAAACTTCACTGGAGGCATTCACATTTCAGAAAAATTGAGACTTTTTAAAAGAAAAATAACCGTAGGAACAAGGCAAATTACTCTCCTTACACAACCTCAGTTTTGCCTTTGAAATTAAAAAAGGGAATTAGCTGTGATTATAGCTAGGCAAAATTTGAAGTTTTCATCACAGTGGGAATGCCTGCATTTCAATATTTGAGTTTGTTCCAGGCTGGTACTAAAATGTGAAATTTTTACATAATGGATATTCCAAAACAGTCCATTTGACTTTTCTTTTTAATTAAAATCTTTTAGCACTTTTCAGGTTGAAAATGCTTAATTTCTATTATTGTTGGGTTCTGCAGTGTTTTGTTTTAAGCGTGTTTAGTATTTAAGCTACATACAAGATAGGGGTTGCAGTTAAGAAGCATGATGTGTTTTCCATTCTCCCTTTTGGGTTGGCCTGCTTTTCTGGACTACATCTCCAAGGATTATTCAAAATTATGCAGTGTCTATATTATATTGTACAGATCCCTCAGAGGAAGATCTGCACTGCATTATAGGAAATGTAATCTTCTGAGCCATTCAGTTTATTTTAGAAAATGTGAGTCCATACCTTAATTTACAAAAATCAACACGGTGTTACAAACATACAGTTTAGTAATTTCTCCATCCAAGTTCAAGTAACATTTTGGGTTAGTTCACTGTAAAAAAAAAACCCTCTACAAACACTTTTTGGGACAAGGAACTCTGTAATGAGGTATTTTTCCTTAAATTTCCTTTGATGGTGATAACAACAATAATAGTATTTTTCAGCAGATCAGTTTTTCGTGGAAAATACTAGTTTGGAAAGTTGCGTATTTGATTAGCAAGCTCTAGTATTCCTAAAATTTTTAATTCTATGAGTTTTGTTCACTGACTGAGTGAAAAAAACCAGATGTTTTCCCTCTGCTGATGACTCTACAAATATACCAGTCAGGCACTATGAAGTTTTGTTGTAGAGCTTCTGTAAGTGCTGTCAGTTTGCCAGTACAAGATTTACAGGTTACTGAGATTCAATAATGGTTTGTTTTACAATTGTCAAATCAAGGAAGAAGAAATCAGAAAAACCTGACGAACAGGGTGCAGGGACAGTGAGGATGCTAAAATTCCGTCCCTGAACTGGTCAAGGTTTTAAAGTAGTAAGTGTCCAGAGTCAGATCTGTTAGGAAAAAGGCTAGAGATAACAGCTGCCATCTGATTAGGTATCTGGTATTATCTAGCTCATGTTAGCCTTGTTAAGCAGCTTATATTAGGTATTAGTGTAGTCAATCCTATGAATGTAACATTGGAAACACTTAAGAATGTCTTTAAATTGTTTTTACTTCTTTGCTTCTTTTTTTTTACTTCTTTTGTTTTGCCTGCAAGTTCTCTTTAAACAGGGCACTGGCCAACAGGCACAGGGGATGGTGGATAAAATAATCCTAACAGCTTTTCAGAGTGGCATAAGTAATTGGAATGAGGTTTCCCTTAACTAGCTGCAGTCCAGTATTCTCTGTTTCGAGTTCTGCTGACACCAGTTTTCAGATGAGATTAAAGAGAGCTTTAATTTGAAATGAAATGTTGTTGTCACTGCTTGTGTTGGCAGAGGGTTTTCTTCTCATTCAGAAGACAGTTTTTTCTGTCTTCTAAAAGCGTTAAGTCTGAGGAATTTCTTTCCATCACTATGTCACAGATAGTCTTGTACGTAGTTACTTTTTCTGAAGGTTATCCAAGGTCACTGCACTCACAAGGCAGACAGAAACCTACTGCTTCCCTCTCTACGCTTTGGGAAGGATGAGGAATGCTTTGCAAGCTTCCGTATGTCAGTATCATAACAGGAAACAATGCTCTGTTAATGCCCACTTTGCCATATTGAATTAGCTCACTGCCTCCTGTGGCGTATCAGTACAGCTCCTGTGGCAGCAATGGAGCTGTATCAAGGTGACCCACAGCTCCTTTCAGTAATTTATCTAATCAAGTGTGCAGTAATTTACTTAAGGTTGAAAAGGCAGAGGAGTTACTTCATGACCTTTGTACCTGTCAGTTCATACTCCAAAGTGTGATTTATTTTTTTTTACTACCTATTTTATGTGAGGTTCCTTCTTAAAATTCACTATTTGTGCCTGTCTTTAACAAATTCTAGCAATTTTGTATTCCTTGAACTCCCTCTGTGTTGCCTTAAGAAGTCTGCCTTTGTATTGATTTTTAATTCACTGCCCTTTAGCTTTATTGATGAACCTAAATATTTCAAGATATAGAAATGCAGATTGTACCACCCAAGCATACATAAACCTTATGGCAGTGCCTGAGACCACTCTTGTGTCAAATTTATTCAGGTATATTAAAAATTGTAACTCTTCATGACTAAAAAGGCTGGGCCTGGCAGTTACATAAAGTCATCTTAATGCATGGAAATGTGTAGTTCTGAATAAAATCCTTATTTAACTATTTCTTCACATTAGAATTAGAAAAGTAATAATTTTCCAGACTTCATTAAGATCCCAGATGCCATCCCTTCTACAAGTATCATTAATCAGCAAGGTAGTGTATTTTTGAGGCTCAATTTAGTAAATTAAGGGCAGTTCATGGATGGAATAAAAAGTTGGTGTAATGATGCAACATATATTAGCAATACAGAGACCAAAGCAGTGTTTTATACTTCATGAAATACTTTATTACTTAATAGCCTACTTCATAGCTTACACTTACCAAAGTCTGGAGTCCAGGCACATCTCGAATTGCATCTGGCAGGTGTTCTGTGAGCACACCCATCAGAGAAGTCCAATACCACCTGCTGCTGGTAGTGCCTCGCCCAAGGGCTCAGTGCCCACGGCTCCTTCTCTGGGGCTTTGGATGTGCCAGTCCCTGTGCAATGGTGTACTGTGTTGCATGAGGAAGGGCTGTTAGAATGGTGAAGAAGAATCACTGCCTAAGCTTTTATAAAGCCATTTTATTTACTTGAAATGTTTTAAGAGTGTTATTGTGCCTCTTTAATCTCTCCTTACTCTCCAGTCCAAAGGGGAATGGCTGTGGACCTGTGTGTAAATACAGATGATGGGGCACTTAAAAACATGTATTAGGAGAAAGGAGAATATACATCTTGGTTCTGTATTGCTGAAGATGACCAAGTCACTTGATGCTTGGGAAGTGTTGTGTTAACCACAGCTCCTGGCCTTTCCATTTACTTAATTCCCTCCAATGTATTCATATTAAGCGAAACAAAGTTGCTTAGTAAAAGAATACCTTTTTTACAAAGTGCATCTCTGTGTTCTGTTCTTCCCACAGCCTTGCCACAGAATTGTCTCATGAAAGCTTTTGCTGTATAATTTTCGAGAGGGTGCAGAGAGCTGCCATAACCGCAAAGAGCTGTGTGTGTGAGCTGCTCAGAGGCACCAGGCAGCCTCTGACATTGATGTAGCGTGATGCATCTGTTAACACCGTCATTTTCCCTTCAGACACGCTCCCACTGTCCCATTATGGCTGGCTCCAGCAGTTTTTGTTATGATCAGCATTAGCACCTCATTTCCTCCTGCGCTCTCCACCTCCCTTCAAAGCTTCATAAAATCCATCTCATGTCTGGTACCTGACAAATATTTCTGGGCACCTTGAAGCACTTCGTTGTGAGAGGGAAGCAAGGCTCAGGTGTGGCTGCCTCTGTAAGCCATCTAAGGGCAGCATTAACTCGATGTAAAGCCTGTGAATGTGATAGCCCTTCCTCCCTCCTCTTTTCTGTCTTCTTCAGTCATTCCTTCTATTTCTGTTACTGCTGGTGGGTTTACCTGGCTTATAGAGCCTAAGGTGTAAACTGAGCTGGGTCACTGTGCGTTCACAGAAGCTAAGCAGCTCCTCTGTAATCTGCTTGGATTTGATTTGTCTCTGGCAGTGATGGGGGCCAATGTCTTTAGCAGTGGGAAAGCTGTTAGCTGGATGTGACTGTCACTGCCGTCACGAAGAGGAACTACTCAGGCTATTTCGAAGTCTGAACATATGTTCCCTTTAGATTTTATGCACTGTCTCTTGCATATGTTTGTGAATTAAAGGATTCCTACCTGTGTATGTAGGTAGTGGTTAGGATAGTAATGAAAGCAGTATTTACAGGTCTTTAGAAGGCAGAAAAACTTTAATTGCACTTACTGCCTCTCTGACTGTGTTTGCCTCTTAAGAGGTTTCCCTTTTATGTAGTCAGCAGGTGGCTCAGTCTTTGCTGCAGAACTTTCTAGCGCTCTTCCTGCACATCTATCTCAGCTAATTCCTTCCCTGCTGTTCCAAAAACCTCTGCACTATTTACTGTAATTACTTATTTTTATGGTGTTAGTGTCTGGAGATGTACAGATAGCATCACATCAGGCTACAAATGTTAGCAGACATAGCTTTGTAGAAATAAGAGTGTGTTTCTACCCAAAGAGGCTTCCAAGATGATATGTTTTAAGACTCAATTTATAATATCTTAGCCTATGAAATTGCTTTTTATTTAGTATGTGCTTCCTTCTGCTCTCTGTAAGACCCATCCGTAAGAAGAGGAGCAATAAGCATCTCCAGCACTATACAGGTGTAGATAGCAAGTAAAATTCCCATTAGTTGCTTTACCCTCTTGTGCCAGATGCTATCGATAGAGTTAATTTTCTGCTGAGACAAGAAAGTACTCTCAGTCCAGAGATGGGACAGGTATGAAAGCAAAGAGATGGGAATGGTCAGGGAGCCTCTGCCATGTTATTTTAGTTGTGTACTTCCTACATATGGGAGAGGAGGTAGCAGATGAGCAAAGGAATAGAGAGCAGGAAGTGAGCAGGATGACATAAAGATGAAATGATACAAGCAAATCATGCCTGGAGTTTTACTTGTACTGTTAGCATGTCGACTTCCCAGTGTTCAGGGTAGCGACAGACAGCTCATCCACTGCTCAGCACGTGCTCTGGGCTCATTCTGCAGAAACCTCAGCTGTTTTGGAGAAAGTGCACTATGCTTTATTCTGAGGGGACAGGAAAGTCTGCTGCAGACGCAGCCTGTGGTGAGAGAGACAGTTGCTCTGACAGACATCTCTCTTTACTGAACATGAGGGGAAAAAGATCTTTTTTTGCTCCAGCTGCTTTTAATTTGAAAATACAGTAAACTCTTCAAACCCCATTAACTCTTTGGGTCAAGCTGGATTGTTTTCTGTTTCATTGAACTGTTTTAGCAAGCAGATTTACATTTTGTGTTTCCAGTTGCAGAGGAAGAAGAGGAATTCTCTGTATACAAAGTGGCGGGTCTGTGTTAAATCTTTGAGTGAGTTGCTATGTACTGGTACCCTCTGGATTGCGTACTGGGGAAAGCTTGAAGGGGTTCTCTGATTTTAAATTAGATCTGAAAATGTGTATATGCTGCTTTAAGTGTGGTAAGACTAGCCATCAATAGTCTGGATCTCTCAAAGTGAGAAGCCTCCGGCAGCCAATTTAGAATAGTAAATCAGAGTATGTTTGGAGATTTGAAATTTTCTACTGTTTGCTTTTATGTGTGCCGGGGAAAGAGTAAAACATGTCCATGGTCAAGAGAAATGGTTTAGTGTAAGGATAAGTGAGAAAATTTTCACCCTTGAGTTATCTGGCTTCTTAGGTATCTTGCATGTGAAACCATGTGGCTTTCTCTTACGTGGTTGTTTTAGAGCCAGCCTTGTCAACTAATCTCATGAGAACAAAAAGTGTGCAGCTCCTACAGAACACCAAAAGCATTAGTTTGAACACTTAGTTCCCTTCATCCACTTCGGAAATCTCAGCTGATTGCAAAGACATTTTGCCAGTTCTTCTATGCTGCACTGTGAAGGGTGTTTCAATAGTTACTGCCTCTTTGTGGATTTCGGTTGGTGATTTTTATTTGTAGAGATTCAGATAGTTGTGCATTGTGTAAGCTACATTTGCTCTAAACTGAACTTCAGAATTAAGACAGCTTGTAGGGGAGCAGATTAGGTGCATGCCCTTCTATGCATGACCTTTTAAAAAGCAACCAGGCATCCAACCCGCCCTCCTCGTGCCACACATGAATTATGAAGAATATATTCTTTCAATTTTTTAAATGCTGAAAACCCATTTGTCTTCTGTGTCCTTAACCAGACCTACAGAAAGAGATATAACTTAAGTAATTTACTTTGCAGAATGAGGCATTAGCAATTTGCTTGATTAACGACATGTACTAGCTTTTGCTCTGAATTTGAAATTGCACAAAAATAATTTGACCTTTTTTTACAATTAGCTCTGTAGTGACAAAGGAAGCCAAGCCAGAAAAATGCGTGCAGGGTTTCTGAGAGTGCCAAGGGCTTCAAGGGAGCTTCCTGTTTCTGCCCAAGATAGCTGATGGGTCTGTTGAGCTGACATATTTCTTGCTCAGTGGTTGCCTTTCATGCTGTGGTTTCTTTTAATACTGTAATTGCCTTAGCCATTAAAAAAACAACGCTTAGGTGTTGTTTGAATTTGTCTTCATTTGTTAGGTCTGTGACAAAGCAATGCCTGAAAGAGCAGTATTTTTATCTGTTACTAAGCTCCTATTTCAACATGCTGTTTTGTGCCAGAAACTTCATAATCTAATTAATTGAATACAAACAGAGCAAAAGTATTATTTTAAATTAATTTACAGGAAACTAAAAATAAGTGCAGAAGGAAAATACTGCAGGGTGTTCAAGCAGAGCAAGGTTTTGCTCGTCAGAGGTTTTCAAGGATTCAGAGTTAATAGTTTGGACCAGCAGTTCAGACCTGCAGTTTGGCTGCTGGGCTGATATGCAATATTAGACTGACAGTATCATGCTTTGTTCTGCTGTTTTCCCCAGTTAAGGAATGTGCAGGTCCTGAATTGAAGGAGAGTGCTCTAAAAGAAAATGTCTTGATTTTATGGAAACTGGATCACGAAGACGATAAAGCTATGTCTGTTTTTCAGAGAAAACTTTGTTAGAGGAATTGTACGTCAGAGCCAGAGAGGAAGATTTATAAGTACTTCAGACCAGGGAACTAAATGTTTCCAGATCTTTCTGCCTTTCTTCCTCTAATTCTGAGTTGCCTGTATTGGCTTTAGGACTACCTCTGATGGTTTCTAATGTGCACGTTTCCCCCTACATATTTGTTTATGTCAGCACATGGGCTCCAACTGAAGTCATAAATTCATGGGGTTGTATTTCATATTCATTATTCCACATTTAGTTGAAGCAGGTCAGGAATTAAGATACTAGAACACCAGTTTTAGAACTTCATTTGGTTTAGCCCTTCATATGAAGGGCTAGAGTACCTTCCAGCTTGGAAGTCACATGTGCCTTGTCCTCTGCCTAATATTTCCATATCAGTTAAAGCAGAATTGCTAAAGAAAGCCCTGTAAAAGTAGTAGTCAATACGGGAGGAGTTTTAATGCCAGGTTTCTACCTATCCCCTGAAACTTCAACTATGGCTGCGTTTTTTTGGGTTGGATTTTTTTGTGTCACTCATTTTAATGACAAAATGCCCTTTCTGTAAGGTAAGGATAACTAAGTGCCACCACTTGGACAATCAATAGCAAATCGCAAATCCCATCAGCAGGAGCACAAGAGGCTGCTGTTGCTCAAATCCCTTTTATTTTCACCTTTAATGAGGTAGAAAGTCGTTCAGTTGATATATTGTGCCCTGCCCTTTTCGCAGTAATTAACCTAGACTGCTGGGCCGTACCTTAATAAATCTGTTCTTTGAAAGGAGGGAGAGAACAGAAGAGGAGCAGTAAGTTTGTTTTAGACTTGTCTTACAGCTCTGAGTTTCCTCATTAGTAATTTTAAGGATCCTTCTTTGAACAAGTTTGCTATCATAGCATAAAACTGACCACAGCACAGTTTTGCTTTTACCAAAATTGCTGTGTAGGCAGGGGCAGGAATTAAGGTCTTCTTGATGATACAGTGAAGATCATTATCCTTTCTGATGGCATCTGCTTACGGCAAGGAACTGTTGTTTATCTTCTCTTTAAGCTCATGTTATACACAGGGGAAGGAAGAGTCACAAGGTGTTTTCTGTGCTTGTAGATTTCCACATTTCGGGGTGGAGGACGATTCACAGGAAAGGTGGTGTTTGTCTGTACATCTTCAACCAACTGCCTCATGGGATTGGCAGTGGAAACACTGCTTTACTGCCTTCCTCCCTATTGCTCAGGTGTCTCTGTGGTTCCAGCTGTAATCTCAAATCTTTGAATCAAACCATAATTGCCTCAGTTTCCAATTTTTTTTTTTTCCTGGTTAATATTGTCCATTGGGTGGCACCAAAAAGCAGAATCTTTCCTGTCCTTCAAGAGCAGGTAACGTTTCTTCTCAGAAATTTGGCCCTAAGTCAACTGTGGGTGTATTTCCATAGTAAACGAACTGCTGTAAAACCAGAGGGTTTGGTGTGATGTTTTAGATGTTGATTCCATTTGAAAATCAAGTCAGCTGTATTTGTATACCAATGCAGAAACTGGAAGAGTGTAACTTAAGCACACTGGATAAGTGTTTTCAAAACCGTGTTTGTAACCGAACCACTTTAATAATTTATATTCCTTTGAATATTGTGTACTCTGTTTTGAAGCTCTGTGTTAAAGCATGCTTCTTTGAGCACACAGGGTAGGAACAACATTTAATCCAACCTCTGTGTTTCAAAGTAAGCCATGTCTACATTATAAAATACCAAGCCAGTAGCTGCATTGATACATTCAAGGGCTGAATTGTCAGTGTACTTGCAATCGTCCATATACACATGTAACCTTAAAAGTACTTAAAATTACTAAGAAGTGTCTGAAGAGTGAACATGTGGTAGAGTGGACTTGCACTTCAAGGCTCTCTAAAAGTTAGTGAATTGATTATTTAATTTTTTCTTAAATGTAATGCATAAACACTGATTCCAGAATGTGATATTGTTACAGATTCACACCTCGTGCTCTTAAAGCTTTCAGCAGCTGCATCTTTCACATTAGCTCTAGGTGTAAAAACTGTAAATGTCTGAGTACATGTGGCTGGCACGCTTGAGGAATTGGGTGCCAGACACCAGCAGATGAGCTGGAGGTGAGTCAGAGGTAGCCAGTTTTCCCATTTTATAAATACTTGAGATAAAACACTCTGTTTTTGTAGTGTTGGTCATTTTGTAGTCGGGTTGTTTCCCGCTCTTTGAATTGAAATGATACAACTTTTTTTGTGTCATTTTCATGTCCCAGAATAAAGGCAAACAGAATGTTTTCATTATCTTCGTAAAAGTGTGCATAAATACCAGCATTCTCCGTGTCGGTTTATGTGCCAAAAAAAATCCCCAAAGAATGATAATAAAACTGTAAAGTGCTTTAAAATTAGGATACATCAGACCTGGAGTAACTTGACATTTTTGTGTTAAATGACTTATGGTAAAGATTTAGTACTTACATCCTATAATAGTGCCAGTTCTATCATGTATTAATGAGGAAGCTGCTTCACATTCATCAGTTTTCTACCAATTTGGTTAATGGAGTAACTGAAATATTAGAAGGTTGGGGTTTTTAATGGAAATAGGAATAAGACACGCATTTTTAAATATACTACAAAGCTATTTACTAACAGGAAGGGTGTTTCTGAAGTGCTGCGGCTCAAATTTTAGATTCCAAGCTTTGGAGGTCCAGAGAGTTTTTTTTAGCATGTATAAATGTTTCCTTTTCTCATCTTCACAAATTTAGGTGGTTCTTTGCTTTTCATGCTGACCGCCTTCTTGTGGCATTGTTTATATCTTTATACCTTATCTTTTTTTCCAATCCTACCGGAGTCTGAGGAGAACAAAGAAACTGTTTATATGCTTTTGATGCCGAGTGAGAAATAATCTCCATTTGTAGAAAAACATTGGCTGGCCCCTTGCAGGCCAGGCTTCAGTCTGCTCCCGAATGGAGCTTTCAGCAGAGTCAGCTGCAATAAGCTTCAATATCTTTGCTAAGGAGGACTTGGCTCCAGTTTTTCCAGCGACTTGTGAGTTGTTATTCTTGGAAATCTATTTGCTTGCCAAGTTGCACTTCCACACTGCACATCTAGAGCTTCTTAAAGAAAATATTTTTTTTCTTTTGTTTTTGAATATGAGCAAAACAATGTATTTTTCTCTGAGCTCCTTCTGGGAAATGCCTGAACTGTCAAGACTGAAGTTTTACAAAACAGCATAGCTAGAGGCATGCTTCCAGTATGTTAAAGTCTCTGGAATTTGAATATTTTCTCCTTTCCTGCTGGGAACAATCCTGTCCTGTGCATGGTAGCCCTTTAAAACTTTTCATCATCAGCTCCTCCGAGCTTGCTGCTGCTGACATTATCTGTCAGAAGTCAACTTGATAGGGCAGACATAAAGCAAATTTTGTTTAAAGTCGTTACTCATGCTATTGTGTCCTTTTCTAAATATGTAAAGCTAAATGGCACATTGGGCTTTTACAGAAGTCTATAATTTTGATCTTAAGGGGTTCTTTATTCCCCAAGACATTTATTGCTTGCCTGACAGACCAGAGGTCTTGCAGAGGAAATAAGCAGTCAGTCTGAAATCAAAAAGTAGCTTCCTGGCCAGAGCATGCAATTCGCAGTAAAATCAACAGATGTTATTAAATAAAGCTCTAAGTTAAAGGATGGATATAACTATTCAGAAACAGTTTCATGTTTCCATCATCTTTACCTCTGTTTGTTCTACTTTCTATTTTCCCTATTGCACTGTGTTTCTTTGGTAGAGATTCTTTTCTCTGTCTTTTCTGCTTGAATGCTTTAGCATGACCATTTGCTTGGCATCTCATAGTTCTTCCAGCTTTCAGAATGGCAGTGCCTAATTTTGGCTTAGGTTTTTTAGTTTGTTTTTGTTTTGTTTTGTCATATCAGTACTGATTCTCATATGTGAGCTACAAATTTACTTTTTCTTGTAAAATACTCTAGGGATTTCCTTTAAAAGGAACTACTGGGCTGTAAGTGAAGAGTTGTGCTTGTGGGAGCATTCAGAAGAACAAATTATTAATGATAAGTATACTCTAGGATGACAGTCTATTTTCATTCCTGTCTTTCCCATATATCTCTCTGTGTGGCATTATTAGTCATGAGTAGCAAGTGACATTAAAGTTCCTTCTACCCATCTCTAATTATATAGTTGTATTTTTAACATTTTGTGGAATGCACAAAAGCATAAAATAACAGTATAGGTGTCATCCTTCCAGCCTTTAACCAGTTAATGAAACAAATTGTAGGGTCAGTAAATCAGTTTCTATAGTAAATCCATTAAATTTAGCTGAGTAAAATATACGTGGTTATGGTAATTACAGATCTGCCCCCAACTTTATGTGTTCAGTGAAAACCTACATAGAAGAAGAATTTGTATGAGCACCTATAAGAATACCTAATTTATTCCATAAATGCATTTTGAAGTGCATAACTCTGAAGCTTCAGTGCAGCACTGTCAGGTGAAGTCAAATTTAATTGTGTTCCACAGACAGGATGGATTCACAGAAGGATGAATTGCCCGTAAGATGAGCCTGCTGTGGTGTCGTGAGTGTTTACTCAGCTACGTGATTTTCTCACCTCTGCCTTTCTGAGTTTTTCCTAAGTTTAAGGTGTCAGTTCTGTGCAAGACTATCTTTTTTTTTCAGGAGAGGGTTTTTTCCTTGGTCAGCAGGTACAGACATTTGCAGACACGTACAAATGGGTATAATGATAACAACAAAACCCTCTGTGCGTTAAAAGGTGAAGTAGATTAATAAATTGGTAGTAACATACTAATATTTTTAAGTGTAAGGAGTCCAAGTTGGATATGAGAACATGCTGGTAATTATTAGATCATTTTTGAAGCAGTGTTCTCTAGTGCTGGTAAGGTTGATGTACTCTAGTGTCTGGTGGGGTTTTTTTAGTACATATCTTGGTTAGAATATGTGAAGTATTTAGAAATTACTACCTCAGTGTGTCCAGTTTCCTTACATAATGACACTTTCTAGAAGCAGTTTACTTTCTTAGACTAACCCTCATGTTCATTTGATTAAACAGATATCTTTTATTTACAAATGTACACACCCAGTGATCACAGGTATACTATTAAGCTAAACTGAACATTGGCAGTTGCATTTGGCTTTGACATCACCTTCCAAGGTGATGAATAAACAGTTTCTTTGAAAATGGAAAAGTGGAATTGCCTATATCAAGTCATTCATTTTTCAAACAGGGAATTTCAGACTTTGGAAAACCTGCTCAGGTTTACAGTCTGCTATTCTTCCCCCGCATCATGTCATCACAACAGGACGTATAATGCCCTTCTGGGATAGTTTTCCTAATACTCAATTCCTAATATTTGTGAAGCTATGTAAAGATCATCTAATAAGAGCCATGTTTGTTGTACAGCATCTTGTGCCTGGCTCTCTCTAATCCCCACTGGTGTTGAAAATAGTGCTCTAGATTATAAGAAACTTCTGTTCCCAAATCTATGCAACCTTTGTGAGAGAGAGGAATATGTGTCACACCAGTTGAAGTCAGTGGTAGTAGTTCAGCATCTTTTCCAGACCACCAGGGTCCTTCCTGACTCACCTGGGGAATTGCTTAATTCTGCATCTCTAGGACCTGCAGCCTGACATACGCAACCACATCAAAGAAGAATAAAATTGATTCTATCCTAGAGCTTAGTTACCTCAACATTTGTCCCTTTTCTACTTCATCTGCCAGGATACTTTGTTCTCCATTTCTCTCACCCTGCCTCTTTGGCAAGAAGTACGTCATAATTTCTGAATCCCCATAACCTTCTTTGACTGATGAGGACAGAACTGCTTAATATTTTCTCCTCCTTGGTATGCTCCAACCTAACATTTAGTGAAAGCACAGCTCACAGGGAAGAAAACCGAGATGCTTCTATGGGGAGGAAATCTTGCTCTAATGGGGCTGCATCAGCACTTCCAGTGCATTAATATTTTTATTAGACTATATAGTTAAGTACTGGGAAGTAAGTGCATTGGTGTGGATCAGCATTTCTGAGCTATGGGTGTGTTTTATAGAGGTTATCAACAAGACAGTGCATTTGAAAGCTTTGTTGATCTGAATCAACAATTCAGTGCATTAGTGATTCATGCAAATGCTTAGTCCCTGAGACCCAGGGAGAACAGGGATGTGTTGCTAATTTGAATATTAATAGCCTTTGGCTTGAAGTTGAAGTTCAGAATTTGATAGATATTGATTATCAGATAAAAACTTCCTTGTTGATAAATTTCTTTCACAGTGAAAATGGGGAAATGTGCATGGTAGTAAGTGATTATTTTTGCCTTTGAAATGTAATTTATTAAATCTTTTTGGAGGGAGATAAAATTCAATTCTAATAGCAGCTATAAAAACCCACTCAGCTTTTAATGACTGTATATAACACACTATCACATGGAAGCAGAACTGAAAATTAAAAGAGAAATGGGTCCATTACATTGAAAGAGCAGCATTGACCTGATCTGATCTCTAACCTTTCATGTCTTATCCCTGTCCCCAATTTTGGCTCTTCTGGTTGTCCATCTGAAAGCACTTGGGCAGCTCAGACCTTTTCTTCTACTTGCTTTCTCATGCCTCTCTCCTGGACTGATAGGGTTTTCCATATCTCCCTGGTCATCGTTCCCTTTGGGTTGTAACTGTGTTGGACCTGTAAGAGCGTCAGGAATGGAGACCAGGGGAAGTTGGGCTTTGGGCTTGAAAAGGGAAGGAAGGTGATAAAGTGGCACTGGTAAAGGTGGATGGAAGGGGATACCTGAAGTGAGGGAGACAGGTAAATGTTAAGGTCTGAAGCTGAGGGACAGGGCCCTTGAGACTTGTTTGTCTAGGAAAGAGAAGATGCAGAAAGGAGCAAAGTCTCAGTAAACAGCAGGGTATAGGGGAGGAGACAGAGGTGAATCCTGTCCAAATAGAGACTGGTTTTAATTCACACATGCAGTATAGTTGTTTACATCATGTAATAAGTATATTAGAAAAATATACTTATTTTCTTCCAGCTGTTACCAAGAAATGTGGTCATACAGGAATGGGTTCTTAAGACCAAGAAAAACTCATAATTTCTGTTTTCTGATGTAAGAGGTGCAGTGCACCACTAGAGATTCAAGGATCTATAGCACTGCTCTGTGCCCAGGTATGGACATGAAGGCCCAATTAATTGGGACTTTTTTGTTTGTTCATATCCAGAATTATTTACTGGTTTTTAAGAAATGCAGCATTTTGTTCTACTTTTGCTAATGGCTCTGACATACTGAGTCTCAGTGAGCATCACCACTGGCAGAATGTGATGTGGAAGTGAATAAAATCTACTGAGAATGAGTGCTAAAGATCCTTCACCCTTAGCCTACTCAAATGAGAAAGGATACACTTGCAATATCGGTACAGATTTTCAAGACAGGAGAAAAAAATAAAAGCAATAATTTTAATTTCATTTTTTTCCCTTCCTTTTTCAGTCAGTTCTAAAGGTAACATTGCTGTATTCTATGATTTCTTCAGAGTTGCAATGGAGTTTCACCTAAACCCCATTTTACCTTGTGTTAAAGTCCTGGTAGTGTCACAGGATGTCAGTATGAGTTTTAATTTAAATGTGCTCACAGTGTCTGTTCTGGTTCCCTTTATCAACTCTGTTATTTAATAGCTGCCCATTATGTTATTTCCACCCTTCTTTTCAATATGCAGGCAAAAAACCAGAGTATGTTGTCTTGTAGTTTGTCCATATTCTAATAGCATAAACAGGTGTTTAAGCTTTATGTTCTTCTAAAATTTTTCCCCTTATGACACGGGGGAAGTGAAAATGTGTAGGCACTGTGAAGACAACTGGGCAATTAGGAAGGTTGCATCTTGAAGTGGTTCCATGAGCACTGCCGATTTCGCTTGCAGTCTGGTCCTACTGGATATATATTACCTTGGTGGGTCATGACCTAAAGAGGTACCTAAGATAAGTTACTAGTGGAGGTTTTGGAAAGTACTCTCTCAAGTGCCCATTCTGGGGCAGAGGAATTTAGATGTATTGCTGCTTTGTGGAAAACAGAGAGCTGATCTGATGGTCTTGGCTCTAAAGCAGCTGTCATCTCTGTGTGTTTTTTCTTTTCATATCACCAGTCAGATTAAGCAGCAGAAATGGCAGTAGCAGCAGCAACACTGTCACTCGCTCTGTTTATTTCCCTTGAGCTTCTTTTACTGTGCTTTTGGGATACCATTTTCAGATACATATTGGATATTCAGGAAAAGATACTCAGAAACAGCGTGTTGTTGGCACGCTGTTCAAAATGGTAGAGTGAACCGATGCACTTGCTTTCATGTGTCTGTATCAGCATGTTGCCTGCTTCTGAGTTGTTAAGTCCTGAACAAAATAAGAAATGTTGTTCTCTGGTTCTGCTTTGCAGCTCCGTGGAAGTGTCTAGTTGTGATGCTTATCATTTTAATGTGCTAGCAAATTGCTCCTGCAGACTGAGAGACTCTGTAACCCTCCCTCTAGTGGGTCACTTCTGTTTGGGCATCTCTGTATGCAGAGAGACTGTGCAAGCAGTTTACATGCAGTTTAAGAGTACACAGTGATAATTTATTGACTATTGCATGTAATAGTCAACTAGGATGAAATGCTACTAGGCTAGCAGAACATCAGTTGTGTCGATTGCAGAGACCTAATGGATGGTGGGTTAATTGGCAGCTTCTCATCAGTCAGGTGGGAAAGGGCTTTCCCCTACTGCTCCCTCAGTCAAGCTTATCCTTGACCATTTTTGTTAAATTGTTGTTTCTGATTCTCCATTTTTTTCTTAGGGCTTTATAGCTTCTTGTGCCACTGTTTCTGTCTTGAGTCTGGAATCATCTTAATAGTTTCATTTGTGTCTGCATTTTGTCTTGCTTGGCTTTAGCTTATGGATTATCTCACACAAATTTTCTCCCTAACCTAATGTTTTGGTAGAATGGAGATAAAACTCTTTTCTGAAACCAGGGATGTGGATGAACTGACCTCCTGGTGTTGTACCTGCCTGTGAAAAATGCAGCTTCTGCTTTCCAACTTGACTAGCAAAACTGTCTGTCTACTTGCTACTGCTGTCTCATAGCATTGGAATTTTATAAATGCCCCTTTTTTTCTGTTTGGGATTTGGGTGAGTTGGAGTTTTTTCTATGTGATCTGTTTGGCAGTATTTGGTGAATATAGTGTTTTTTAGTTCACTGAAATTATTTCCTGCTAAATGTGTCCTTGTGTTCAGCTTAAGGGAAATACATCATCAAACCTCTACTGGTTTGTGTGGGAGATCTGGATGGAGTCTCCACTATGAACAAACAGGTGGAGATATAACTTTCATGAATATCAATAAAGAGAATGAAGGAGTAAATTTTAGCAGATCATGGGCAGACATGAAAAGAGGTGCTTTAAAATGTTCATAGAGCAGTGGAACTGAAGAGAGCCTTTGAACATCTCAGCAAGAATCCATTAGAAGTGCTCAAAGACTTGAAAAGGGAAAAACACTTGAGGTCCTGTGCTTGCAGGGGAGAATCTGCCCTGAGTGAAAAGTCTGAGTGAAGAGCCTCCAAATACAGAAATCAGAATCAAACCATACTTCTGTCTTCTGCGTTTTTTCTCTCATATCTACTATTGTACTTTAAGAAAAAATACAATGCCTTTTGAGGCTGGAGGTGACCCTGAATACTTAAGCTCTTTAGCATTCTAGTTTATCTTTGCCATCACCCATACCTTGAAATTAATCTCCCAGATTAATTTTTTATCGAAGCAGGATTTGCATCTTTTGAGCTGGGATTTCCTGAAAAGCTGCCTGCCTTTTCGTGTCTTTTCTTTTTAGTCCCTGTATTGTGACAGTGATGAGTGCAGCCTGCTCTGCCACACTGTGGAAATGTCAGCTTTGCAGAGGCAGCTCTCTGAGGTCCCTGCAAGTGAGAGCATTCCTGATGCTGCTGCACTACTTAGAGGAAATGTTACCAGACAGTCACAAGGGAAATGCTGACAGAGAATAATCATAGAATCACAGAATGGTTTGAGTTGGAAGGGACTTTAAAGATCATCTAATTCCTGCCACAGGCAGGGACACCTTCCACTAGATCAGGTTGCTCAAAGTCCCCCCTGTTCCACTTGGCCTTAATAATTCTAGGGATGGGGCTTTCTTGTAGGTTCCCTTTAGGTACTGAAAGGCTGTTCTGAAGTCTCCCCAGAGCCTTTACTTCTCCCCACTGAACAACCCCATCTCTCTCAGCCAGTCCTCATAGGAGAGATGCTCCATCCCTCTGATTATCTTCCTGGTCCTCCTGTGGACCCCCTCCAAGAGGTCCATGTCTTTCTTGGGCTGAGGACTCCAGAGCTGAATGAAATACTGCAGGCTGGGTCTTAGAAGAGTATAGCAGAGGGGGAGAGTCACCTCTCTTGACCTGCTGGCCATGCAACCCAGGACACAATTGGCTTTCTGGGCTGCAAGCACACATTGCTGGGTCATGTCAAGCTTCTCACCCATCAGCATCCCCAAGTCCTTCTCCTCAGGGCTGCTCTTAGTCAGTTTTCTTCCCAGCCTGTATTTGTGCTTGGGCTTACTCTAACCCGAGTGCAGGACATTGCATTTGGCCTTGTTGAACTTCATGCACGGGCCCGACTCTCCAGACTGTCACCATCTTTCTGGATTGCATCCCTGCCATCCTGCAAGCTGATTGCACCAAACAGCTTAGTGATGTTGGCAAACTTGCTGAGGGTGCACTCAGTCCGACTGTCCTCATCACTGACAAAGATGTTAAATAGCATCAGTCCCAAGAACTCGTATCACAAAAACTTGACAACTGGAAAGTGTGTATGGAGGAGGCTGATATCCTGAATGAAAAATAAAACCAGAACCTTTATTTTTACTGCCTGGTTTTGGCTGTACTTAATGCATCTGTGATAGCTCTGAGCTTATTGTTTGGCTAGGTGTGAACCATAATGCTGTAGCAAAGAGTCTGAAGCTCATGGACATACATGTAGGCACAGGCACAAATACACACGTGTGCACACACATACAGAGTAATTATTGTGAGATCTTTTTATACAGGCAGACAGGAGTTAATCATTGTGGACATACAGGATTACAAGACTAAACTTCAGCATTTGCATGCATAAAGCCAGACAGTGTGAACAATGCTGCGTGTAGATCAGAAAAGTCAAAGTGTTTCACTCCACAGACCATGACTATGACTTAGGAGAGAAAAGGGACTGTCAACCACAGAAACAGATGCAGCTCCTCGACTTGTGTGGTTGGTGTATCAGATCTGAGTAACTGATCCTTGCCGTTCCTACACACTGCTAATACAGAGAACAAAGAAAATACCTAAAAGGAAGTAAATAGTTTGAATTGTGAAATAGTGATTTTATTCAGCCTAATCTCTTGTCTGTTTTTCACGCTGTCTGTCTAGTAAATCGAGCATTTTTTGTGGGATTAAAAGTGCTAAAGAAAAAAGAGACAATAAATATTAGGGTAAATAATTTTTTACTCAGATGCCCGATCAGGGTTCCTTATGTTAAGCCCAAAGACTAGGTAGAGTCAGGAGCTGCTTTTCTCAGGACATTAAGCTATGCTCCTGGCAGTGAGCAGCAGAGACAAGAAATGTATTAATTGAAATATGTCCACATTATTCCGACAAGCAAGCTAGGCATTGTGCAAGGGAGATAGGAAAAAAAAAATTCCTCGAGGCCCTTAGAAAATTCCTTTTCAATATGTCATTGAGTGATCTGCATGCTCTGGAACATCCAAGTAATGTTCACCAGCCAGCCTTCAAGAAAAAGGCCTCTCCTGTATAGCACAGCAGTAGCTCTCCATACAGCTCTAGCTGCAGCTGCTTTGATGCCTCAGAATAGCAAGAAATATTCAGACAAGGGAAAGCCACAGTGTCTGGTCAAGTATGCATAGGTGGAAAAATCTTTCCTGATTCCCACCACAGACCATCCAAGGCTGTGCGGTGAGGTTTGACTTTACCCATTCTGCAATGCAACTTACAAGTTGAGGACAGACGAGTAAATTTGATCCATTTTTGAAATAGTCAAGGCCGGGAGGGTTCTCCTGAAACCTTTAGGCCAGTTTCTTTCTCTTCCCTAACAGAATCACAGAATATGCTGAGTTGGAAGGGACCCACAAGGATCATCAAGTCCAACTCTTAGACCTGCACAGGACCATCCCCAAGAGTCACACTATGTGCCTGAGAGTGTCATCCAAACACTTCTTGAACTCTGTCAGGCTTGGTGCTGTGACCACTTCCCTGGGGAGCCTGTTCCAGCAACCAAACACCTTCAGGGTGAAGAATCTTCTTCTGATATCCAACCTAAACCTCCCCTGACACAACTTCAGGCCATTCCCTTGAATCCTGTCTCTGGTCCCCACAGAGAAGAGATCAGTGCCTGCCCCTCCTCTTCCTATCATGAGGAAGCTGTAAGTGCAATGAGGTCTCCCCTCAGTCTCGTCTTCTCCAGGCTGAACAGACCGAGTGACCTCAGCTGCTCCTCATGTGGCTTCTCCTCAAAGCCCTTCACCATCTTCATTGCCCTCCTTTGGACACTCTCTTAGAGCTTAATCTCTTTCTTACATTGTGGTGCCCAAAACAGCACACAATATTCAAGGTGCAGAGCAGAGTGGGATCCCAGCTGTCTAGACCATAAAATTTCTTCCAGAAGGAGTATTAAAATACTGGTTTTTTAAAGCCTTGGGATCCAGGCAAGTCTATCACTTCTGGTTACCGGTTTTAATACTCAATTATAGTTTCTCTAAGAAATTTCTCCTTAGTTCAAGATTAAATCTCTCTCACTTTAGCTTCCAGCCAATGGATCTTGCAGTGCTATTGTCAGCAGGATTAGGAAGGCTATCTGATCTCTTTTCAACAAAAACATTAACATTGTTCACATCAGCTCTAGATTTACTCTTCAATATCCTAAATACATAAAAAGGTTCATAGTCCTCACATTGTCAGGATGAATTTGTCAGTTTCTGGGACACTTCTGTGATCCTGCTCTGCACTTGCTTTATGATGCCCACAGCAACATTATTATGAATAGGCCAGAACTGCACACTCCAGTCTAATAATGTTCTTTACAGTGCTGCACACACAGAGCAAGGAGTTGCTTCCCTGTGTCTTTTTAGGGCTGAAGTTGCCCTTTTTATAAGTTCGCTGCTCTCTTAGGTTGTTGTCTCATAATTACCTATTAAAACTGCCACACTGTTTGCTTAGTTATTCTTTTTTCAGAAATCCTGATGCAGATATAGTTGTATTTGCTGTTGCCATATACACAATCTTCCTGGAGGTCGTGTTGAACAGTGACCATTTATTTAGTTCAGGAACAACTCAACAGTTGCTCTCTACAGTCTGAGCAAAATTATTGCCCCAAGGAGGCAGCCTGTGCTGAGCTTGGGAGTGAAGGGAATCGTGTAGAAATAGAGCCAGAAAACTTCACTAGGAGTGAGGCTTGAAGAGCTGTCTGCTTTGCTCTGTGCCTAGAGCAGGGCTCCCTGGTTGGCTTAACTGGCTATTCTGGGTTTCTTCCATGATGAAGATAGAGATTAAAGTATAGTAAGGATAGAAATACAAAGCACCATGCATTATAAGTCTGTGAACATAAGGAGAACCTGCACTTGCATGATACTTGGAGAAGGTGTCTTCCAGAATACGTATGTACCTTTTCAAAAAATAGGTGAAATAACAGGGAATATAGTTGGGATGGAAAGTCATACTCATTTGCAAATCAAATATTTAAAGGTTTAGCAGATAGGAAAACTAATCACTGCTCAAATTGACTTACCCAAAACTGTAAGCATCATTTATGCAACGAGGACACATGGTTGGAATCAGCGATGAAGCAAAGATGTAGTTTGCCAGATTTAATACAAGCACTGAGCAAAAAATTTCTGTGCTAAGAAGTTTTTGATCCCTTCATTATGTGATAGCGGGATTGAACAGTCAGGTCTGGAGTAAAGCACTGGATAGCTGAGCTAGTTCATACTTGTCTGTGAATTTTAAATAGGGAACAGGAGGCACTATGTGGGTTTTGGCAAATCCCCACATACTCCTGTGTTTACCATGCCAGTCAACATTTGTGGATTTCTAAAGAATTGTAGGAAACTGCAGGACAGTGTTTTCCTAAGTCTAGTGAGGATGTTTCTTATGTTATTACCTAGGAAAATATGCTTACTTCGCTTTTTTCCAAAAGCGGCAATCGTATAAGAAGTTGATAGGTGAAGGGCACAGGAGTTCTGGTTTATTGTCTTTGCAGTGTTAACTCACCCTCCCTGTGCTCACACGCTATGACACAGTCTTTAATTAGGTGCTCACGTACTGTTTTGTTCCACAGAGTTGGAAGGGACCCACAAGGATCAGCACCGGAAAGTTGCAAGATTGTGCAGGGATTGAGTCTGATCTTGGTAGACCCCTTATCTTGTCTGGAAACTATGCAGTGAATGAGGCCAGGGATTGCTGGCAGGCAGTGGATAAGCCTGTGCAATGCCAAAATACTCTGAGCTGCAGTTTGCACATTCCTAATTATGCGGGTACTTGGTAGGATATATGTTAGGTCAGATTTGCATAAATGCTGAGCGTTCCCAGCTGCAAGCGTGACTGCTTGGATCTGTGCTCTGCATGTGTGGGGTGCTGTAAAAATGATAAGTACTTTGGAAAAACCACACTCTGAGGGTCTTAAGTTTGTTCTTTAAATGTAGAGCTTTAGCTGCTTTGGCTTTACTCATGGCTAGCTTTAGTTTCATATTTGCCAAAAAAAAAATTGTAATAATGCCAAATGTTTTAGGAACATTAAGGCAAAATAAGAAAATTTCGGATGCTGACTATTGTAACAAATAAAGGCTTGGAAGTGTGATGCAGCCGTTTAGGGTTCATGGGTGTACAGAAATAAGATGTGGTTCAGTGTGAATGTGGAGGTTGAGAAGAAGTACTAAGTAACTACAGAGTCACTAAATGAGCTATAATTCCTATGGAAACATGTTTT
This sequence comes from Empidonax traillii, assembly GCF_003031625.1. Classification (NCBI taxonomy): domain Eukaryota; kingdom Metazoa; phylum Chordata; class Aves; order Passeriformes; family Tyrannidae; genus Empidonax; species Empidonax traillii. Next base: position 264,849 of record NW_020955633.1, on the reverse strand, counting down.
TTGGCAGTGCATCCCAGTGCTTATGCACTGCAGAGAAACCTGAAGTGCAATAGGCAACCTGTTATTGTCTGGCAAACCGGGGTTTCCTGGTTTGTTTTATTAAATGTAGCAAAAATATGTCACTGCACTTCGCCAACTATTTGTTTGATGGGAAGTGAAGACATCTGAGCCATTAATGCCTTAGGCAAGCCAGGTGCAGCTGTGTAAGAAGGTCATCCTTCTCTGTGAGCCTAATGAGTCATCCAGGGAGATTGCTATACACAGTGTCATTCAACATCACTGCTGATGCCTGATGGAATTAATAATACTATTTATATCAATAAGATTAGCAGCAGATAGGTTCAATGTTATTAATAGTATAATTAGCAACTATGAATTTGTATCAGTGGTGTGTGGTGTCTTCTCCATTAGCATGTCATAAAAGCTATCACTGCTAGGAAGTAGATGGCAGGTGCTGAGTCAATGAAACACCTGCTTACACATAATTGTAAATTAAGCAGCCACATTTACTTTGGTGAACGCAATCTTTTATCTGTCTGGGGCTTACCCTAATGTCATGGATAGCAAAAATAGCACCAGAAATTATGTCTTGGCAACGTCTAGTCTAGCTCCAAGAGTCTTGCAGGTCTCTCTGTGCATCCTTCCCACTAGTATTGATTTTACCTGTTCTTGAATATTTACGGTAATGGTTCCTAGCCAGCATCCCTGGAGACACTATTCACTTACCAGTTATTCTTTCCCTTAACTTACACTGCCAACTTACCTACCAACTTCTGAGACAGAGTAATTCCCATTTTTCATTTATACATTTATGTTACTACCTTGAAGATATTTATAGATTGTGATCATCTTTCCCGTGAGTCATCTCTTTTCTAAACTATTAGTTCCTCCAGCACTTCTGTATGTGTGACCTGTTTTTCTAATTTTCTGGGTCACTGATGGAAAAGGAGAGCTGCCTACAGTATGTAAATAGGGTATGGGTCAAAGGAGAAGAGACTTACTCAGATCAGAATTCTTGTGACATACCTGAACTTCCTATCCCAAACCTTTTTTTCCAGTCCCTGCTGAAACTGCTGTAAATTTAACTTGGTCAGCTGGTTCACATTCTTGTTTCTCAATATAGCAAAGTCAAACACTAGATGAACCTCAGTCATTTTAGTTCATCTGTATTGCAGTAGTTGCCCACAGCCATACTGAATTCAGTGAAAGGATGTACTGAAAAAACCACTGTGACGCTAGCTCATCACCTGCTCAGGACTCTGATGCAAGAGTTAACTTTGAACATATGCCTGTTGTGCTGAGATTGTTTTTACATTACAGAAACAATGGAGGTACCTGATCGGGCTTCTTATTAGTTAGCCTGTGTGCCTGCTGCAGTGCATCTCAGCATGACTGAATTTACCCAGAGTGAAGGTGTACTGCACATACATATATATGTATACACACAATATACTATAACTAAATTGATGTTAGCACGGAGTGTTTCGCTGAAAATAAATGCTAGCTGTCCTATGTAAATAACATGTGCAGAAGGAGAGGGTAAGATCTAGTTGCCTTGGAAAAATGAAATTTTAAGGGCATGTTTTAATGTTTGAGGATGTAGTAATTTACTCTGGCATCCCGTCATTGTGTCTTCACTGTGCGCATTCACTATGTTCCAAATAAGATCAAAGCAAGGCAAATCCCTATCATCCTTCAGTTAAATAAATATTTAATTTGAAAAGAATAGGACAAACAGTGCATTAAGTATATCATTCAGTCTGAATCTGATGACCTGACCTAGTTCGTTGCTTGCATAAAGTTCTACTTGTGGAGAATCCTAAATAACAAATATTCTTTACTTTGGAAAACTCTTCAGCACAGTATCGTGTCAAGTACAGTAAAATAATATAGCTCATATGAGGTGATACTGTCTCGTAGAACAATGTCTACCATAACATTGATGTATGTTATCCACTGCCTGTCTTTCCTTTAGTTCTAATCTGCTCTTGCAATAGCTTCCTGGAAGATCAAGTGTTCGTGTGCCAGCCAAGTTAGTTACAACCTCTATTTACAGATGGATTTTTCAAAATGGTTGCTTCAGCTTATGCATCTTTATCTTAGAAGATTCTCCAAGTGATATTCTCTTCATATTTATAGCAGAATATAAAGTAAGTTTTCCAGCTGTGGCAGTATAGAATATTTCATGTGTGGTAAAAAAGCTGTCTCACTTGTGCAATAATCGACATTGGGCATTACAGAGTGTCATAATCTTGGTACTTATGGTGTCTCTCAAGCAGAAACAACCATTGCTGTCAAAACCATTCTGAATCCACAATATGTACATAGAAAACCAAATGGCTGGTAACTGCCCCAATAAATTTTATGGTGATTGTCTTTATGTTACAATTTAACATAAAAGCAAAAGCTGGGGAAAAGGGAAAATACTGGAATCAACAGTTATGTGATTTCTGAGTTACTTATTCTAGTATTTGGTAGATTCTCAATCTTGTTTCTAGACAAGCTTTTGCTTCAGTCTGGTGTCCTGCAGAAGTCGGGCCTAGCCTGGATTCTAGCTCCCATGTACACCGTACAATTGGCATTTCTTAATCCCTGGTGGAAGAGAGAGAAAAGAGTCCAGTGAGTGCAACTTCAGTGTAGCAGTGTTGTTTGTGATTTATTGAGGAGACCTTTGGGGATCATCAGTAGGGAATAAAGAGAAGTGCTTACTGAAACAGCAGTGTAGGTAGAGAAACTTTCAATTCATTAATCAGTGTACTAGCAGTGTCCACTTTCAGATAGGTGAGATAGTAAAATATGGAGCCAAGAAAATCAATCTGCATCACCAGAACACCTCCATAAATAAAATGTTAGAAAGAACAGTGGCTTTAGACTCTCCTGACAAATAGAGTTTACTTTTAACTGTAGCATTGATCTTCATTTCTTTAGGGATGAATTGTCACAGCCTTAAAGTTTATGTAAGCATACCACGTGTATAAGTGTGATGGGAGATACAAAACATACCTCAAAAACAAATGCTGTATCCACCCTCTAGCTTTACCTGTTGTCTGATAACTTCTTTTGCCCATTAATGCTGTTTGTGTCTTGATTATGAGTGCAACCTCGTAGTGATTCTTACATAGATTAGGATCAGTGAGTGAGAAAACTCCATAGAAAAACTCCTCACATCATCACAAAAAATGATAATAAGCTTCCCTTACCCTCAGAGGCAGAGTAACATTATAAAGTGTTACCTGCTTCTATAGATGTTATTCAGAGAAAAGTATCACGACTCTTCACACTGTGTTATTTTCTGTGTATGAAAAAATACCTTTTTTAATTTAGATTCTCTCCTCCTTCCTTCATCAGAGGAAAACTAGGTTTTTTGAGAGCCTCTTCTTTTTACCTACTTATTAAAATTCAAAAAGCAAACTTTAGCACTGTTATAAATAAACACATTTAAGCCTGTCTTCCCCTGATAAGGATTAACACAGGCCAGGCATTCTTTCTCTGATTGTAGCTGCCTGAGAAAGTCATCCTTGTGGTAGATCTGTAAAACAGTGATTCAGACTGCAGCGTGCCATGTCTCCCACTGCATTCTCTGGGACTCTAGCCTATAAACTCGTTCATGCTTTTGCAGAACTAACGCAGGGGAGAATCATCTTTATAATTTCCAAGAACGGGGTGGATCTATCAGCAGCTCAAACCAACAGAAAAATTATTGAACAAATTAATCCAAGCAGAGCGTAGTTTTCTGGAAGGCAGTGCAGATCCGGGGACCTGCAGGTATACTGGAGTCTCTGCAGAAACATTCACAGCTGGCTTCCCTCTGAATGAGCTGAAACTCTTGAATGGCCTTTATGTGCAGCACTTGGAATGCTCGGGCTGGGAAAGTTGGGCTGTTCAGCCTGGAGAAGAGAAGGTTGTGTGGAGACCTCATAGTAACCTTCCAGTGTCTGAAGGGGACCTTCAGGGAAGCTGGAGAGAGACTCTTTGTCATGAACTGTAGTGATAGGACAAGGAGTAATGGGTACAGATTGAAAGAGGGGAAATTTAGGCTAGATGTTAGGAAAAAAATTCTTTACTATGAGAGTGATGAGACTAGAATAGGTTGCCCAGAGAAGAAGTTGTGGATGCCCCAACTGTTCAAGGCCAACTTGGATAAGGCGTTGAGGAACCTGATCTACTAGGAGGTGTCCCTGCCCATGGCAAAGAGTGTTTGGACTAGAAGATCTTTAAGGTCCCTTACAACCCTTGAAACTATGATTATTGCAGTTACCTTGTGAGTTCTGCAAACAGCATTGAGGATGCAGGATAGCAAGGGGTGACAAGGCTGGATACAGGATAGCAGGAGGTGACAAGGGGAGTATCTGGCATCTTAGGAAACATTATTCATTACGATGTAAGAGGCTTAAGCATTTCACACAAACTAAGCCTTGATGTGACTAACCAGGTGAGTAATGTCATCTAGTGCATTTCCATACTGGGGTGCAAGTTCCAGTATCCCTCAGCACCAGCAGAGGCAAAGTTTAGAAACACCTTTGGAATTCTCTGTTGATGTAGAGAACAGTGAGGTGGGCTGAGTATCTTTCTACTATCAGTGATGTAGCAGATTTGCCACTTCGGGGAGCTAGAGCTCCTCCGTCATTCCTGTTACACTCGTTCTGGGGAAACAATCCTGCTGAGAAAGGAGATGGAAGAGGAGAAGGCAAGGAAATAGGTGGGAAATTTCACCAAGTGCAGTTCATTCTATGCTGCTTGATACTAGCAGGATAATGACCTGGAACTCCCACTCAGATTTAACTGTGAGCAACAAAACTGCGCATTCATTGCATGTGTATGGTGGCAGAGCCACACTTAGGTACCAACCATAGGGGTTTTTTAACTCTTAAGGAGTAAGGTCAGTTGGGGCTTTCTCTGAGATACCTTGTGGTGCTCTTCAAGACACTCTAGAGATGCATCAGTGAAAGCAGAAAACCAGTAAAATAAGGGGGGAGAAGGCTGGCTTGTGATTACAAGTTGTACTGGGAAGGTAACAGGCCTTCATTACTTTCTGCACATCATTGCTTTTATACTGAGCAGACAAGGGCCTCTTGGGATGTGGAGATTAACTGTGAGAGATTAACTGTGCAGGATGGGCTGGGAATCAAAAGGGGTTTTTTCTGTTTCACACTTTCAAGCAGTGTGTGATAAGTCGCTGGTTTGAGACAAGAGTGCAAGTGTCAGCACCAAACTCTCAAAACCTTCATATCATCAGACCACCAGTTTCTTTTGGTGTAGCAAAGAGCTTCTTGTATTCAGCATCTTCTCTGGGGAAAGCTGCAAAGGGACTAGAACTAGTCAAAACAGCCTAAAAGCTTCATGCACAGACTGAGGGACAAGGAGCGTGGAGACCACTGAAGGGAAGCACTGCTAGCAGCATTCAGCAACATGGCTTCTATGAATGCAAGGAGGATTCCTTACTCACTGTGATGGCAGCTGGCAGCAGAAGGCATAAATTGAGGCTTGAAAGTCTCTTTGTTCACTGAGCAGATGGAAATGTTTGGCCACTTTGTGGATTTCTTCTTTCCTTCTGGACTGGAATTACCCTTGTTTTCATACCATCCAGCATTAATGTTTCCCAAAGTTGCCCCTTAAGCAGAGCAAAAATACTCTACAGCATATTAACAACATGAGCATAGCATGGTAAATGGTTTTATACATAATACAACATGGTCATTAGCCAGCTGTGCACATAAAACATCAAGTAGAGGCAGCAGGATGTAATCCAGGTTCTTCAGCTCTGAAGGCATTAGTCCCTGCACAGAGGGCTAACGGAGCTCTCCTGGCCCGTGTGCTGCAATGGAGAGTGGTTTTCCATCAGAATAGTCATCCTTCTCTAGGGTGTTTTACAACATTTCAAAACGCCTGTAAGCCATGGGCTAGCTCGGTAAGAACAAACAAATTACACAGGAGGCAATAACTCCTCTGTGATAATCATAGATCTGTTGGCCGAGATAAATTTTAAGCCTTCCTAAATTACTGCCGGTCAGACTTGAACAGGTTTGTATCTTGTGATGTACCACAGTTAGAAGCATCTCATACTGCCCTATCGTCTGCACCTACCTTCTCATCAAGTTTCTGTATTTCTAGATAATTAGAGAGAGAGAAAAATATTTGATGATATAGCATAGAAGGTTTTTATTAGCAAAAGTTTATGGCCACAAGTTTTATTGGGTAAAGTTTTACATGCACACCAAGCTACGTACGTCATCCTTAACGAGGGCCAATAAAATTTCTGTGTTATGCCACGTACACTATCATGTATTCAGAACCTGCCTCAGAACCAGCATTTCTGTTTTAGTATCTGCAAAGCCTCTTCAGCAGTGGAAACACAAAGAAATGGATCTGATGGTCCTGAAAGCTCCGCTGCTGACACTGGTGTGGGTTCCCCATTCTCTTTGCAACCTGTGTACCCTGAAGGTCTCAGAACTAAATGGTAAGGACTAGTGTATGCCATGTAAGGGTGAGGTTGAACACCGAAGATGTGTCTGGCTGGTTTCTGAAAAGTGAAATTGTATTTTCTGTTATCCAGCAGGAGGATGAAACTAGGCAGGTAGAGAAGGCACAAATGATGATATTTGATAGACAGATTTTTCACCAATGTCTTGGCTTGGTCAGTTATTTCTTACAGTTGAATTTCAGAGTCAAGGAGATTTTTTTTTTCCTAAACTCTGTGTAAATTCAGTGAGCAGATAAGTAGCAGAAGCAGATAATAATTTTTTTAAGGGACAAAATCATTTCCTGATAAATATCTGTAAGCAATAAGAGTATGCCAGTTTTATATAAGGCCTAACTTTAGCTACTCTAAAGGAAATAAAACAAAAGCTTTTGTGCTTGTTTTCATTTAAGGAACACAAGTGATTTGACCCTCTCACTTTACACTCCCAGAGCTTGTGCAATGCACAAAAGAGAGGAGAACATCACGTTCAGATTTCTGGAGCATTTGGATCCTACACTTTGCTCTAGTGTGAAAAGGAGATAGATTCCTAACCCTCTGCTATGCAGGTGCACTTGCTTTCACACCTGAACTGCAGTGGAGTTAAGCTGGATGGAGTATTTCAGTTTATCTCAAGCAAATACCTGTCTTTGTCTTGAGGGGAAAAAATACCAACTTGGAACTGCAGTTCCGCATCAGTGTCTGAGATATCCATGCTGTATGAGATCACTGGAAGAGAGAGAAGAAAAAGCAGGAGTTGGCTCAGAGAGAGATTCAGCAAACATCAGCAAGCTGCCAAATGATCATTTTAGTGCTGCAGTTGTTTGCCTCTGCAAAATTTCAAGGACACCCATCAGAAAATCTTGCTGAGGAAAAATCCTTTTAAAAAAGGAGCATTCTTTGGTGGCAGTTGCAGTTTGGAAGAGCTGTCTTTTGAGACAATGCAGTATTTCTTTAATAGGAGAAAAAAAAAAAGGCAGATTTTATAATGAGCAATTCCTGTACTTAGTCTGCCTCTATTACATCACCTTTTTATAAAGCACTTCTATTTAGGGTTATCTCATACTAGTGTGTGCCTAATAGCTCTGTAGGAGCCTGAGATGAAATTTACTGTGTACTCCAGTATTTTTGTATCGGTTCTCTCTTCCCTTGAAAAGATACAAACAGTAGTGAGCAACTTTGCAGTAGGAAAGTTGTTGTGCTTTCTCACTGTAACAACAACAGAGGAAAAGCAATTCGGAAGGGTAAAACAAATGATTTTATTTAAAGGATGAATACATACCCCTTTGTCAGTGGTAATAAGTACTGTTTACAGAGGTTCCCAGGTTAAATGGTATGTTTCCAACGGACATGAATATGACTAAATTGTAAACAAGTGTTCTCTGAAAACTTTCAGCCCACGGGGTTTGTATTATTCTTTCTGTTTTGTCCTATAATACCTCTCCTTTTCCTAACATCAATGGGCTATTATGTTCTTATGTACCAACATCTCTTAAAAGCCTGAAATCATATGACCAAGCAAATATTTGGGTCAGAACTATTTAATTTCAAAGGATTTGTACACAGGGTCGTAATTCAGCCCTGGGTCACTTGTGTTTTGGCTTAGGCAAGGGCTTTTCTGAAGGTACCAAGTCTTGATACGAACTTGGCTTCCATCAGTCCTGTTCTTTTCAGGTATTTGTTCTGATGCTGTCACCTCTGTATTAGCTAGAGAACACTGAAATAGAGCAGAACTAATGTGGTGCTTTACTGTGAGAATTTTACATATAAATAACACACGACTGGAGAGGTCATTACCTGACATTATGCATTCACTTGTATTGTAAGTACCTGCTCTTGGACATCTTTCCACAGCACTCCTGATGGGAAAGAGTCGGGGGTATTTTTGTTTCATTTTGGTTGGCTTTTTCCTGTATGAAATATAAAATTTGCACAGTGGAACTACTACAAAGAGTACTTTTTCAAATATCAAGACTGTATGTTCTTGGTTTTAATGGTTTTTGTGGGAAGGGAATTGCAAACTCTGGGGCCAAGGACTACAAAAGATGTGGTTTGTGTTGTGAAGAGTGCAGTCGTCACTGTTGGTCTTGGTGCAATGTCCTCGTTGGCAAAACTGAGAGAGTATAAAACCCCCACTTTTTTAAAGAAGGTAGTGGAATGGGTTAGGTCTACTTAATACCATTGAATGACAACTTGTGATCAGTTGTCTTATAAACCTGTTACTGCAAAGTATAGGCATTGGTTTGCTACTGCTAAACTGGTTAATTGTAGATGAGTAAGAATCTGGGCAAGTGAACTTCCAGAGAACACTGAAATTGTATTTTATACAGCTATGGACTTCTCCTCCTTATGCTGGAGAAGGAACAAAGACTCCTTGCAGAGCAGCAGAGGAATCAGCTGTTTTATCTGTAAATTCTGGGATTTTCCCAATTCAGACCATGTCTGTGCCCCATCACAGTACACTCATTTTTCTGTATCCCAAGGTTTCTTTTTGCCTGGGCAGCTACTTCAGCATTGCAGTAGCTCTCTCCATTCTGCTGTCATCCCAGTCAACATAATCAACCTTCTCCTCATACCTACTTCTGCCTTTCAAGGATCAGGAGCTGCTGCTGAAATATCCTTTCATAATCTTTTATATCCTTTTATTGCGTCTCACTGTACTAACAGTATAGCCTGGGGTTTTTGCATACTGAGCCTGCTGAGATACAAAAAGCAGATATTATAGGCTACCATGTGGCAGTGACAGCAATAGTGACTGCAAATAGCTTTTGACTCCATGTCAGGCCATCTACAGAGGCAGATGGTTGGTTGTTCAGACAATACCCAGTCTTCTCGAGAGAAAAAGATGGTCGTCTTGCTTCCTGTTTGTGTACCATAGTTTGGGAACATTTCACATAGCCACAAGCACAAACAACTCATCACAGATCCTAGAGACTTGGATTTGCAGTGGCTGGAGTTTTCAAAAGAAGTATTACAATTTTTCTCCCAAAATATTTCCTTGGTAAATCAGTGGTAGTGGTCTGTCATTTCACAGAACTTTTCCTTGCTGTCACAATACTGTGTTATTGCAAACATTATTGAGAACAGCTTTATTTTATGTCTGTGCACGCCCCCTCTCAGCTCCGGTTTGGAACGGGCATGGATGGCTAAATCATTACCATTACTGCCAGATCTATGCAGCCCAGAGTCATCAGTGATGAGGGTGTAAAATAAAGCAATCCGGCGAATTTCAAATTCTGTTTTAGGGGAGGAATAACAAAAGTGACGCATGTGGGTTTTTCCTTCATTTGTTACAGTATTTTGCATACATTTCAATTACTTTGCTTTTTCCGCCACATCAGTTTCACTGATGTAGTATGAATGAATACCAGACCCAATATGTTACACTGAAAAGTGTAAAAAAATGGGTTAACTGAAGTTTTTAGTCACTGGAACAACTACTATTATAAGTAGACTTTAAACCTGAAGTAACATCTTCCTAAATAATTGAGAAACATCTTGAAGTACTCAAAAATGTCTTGTGCCTGAGATGAAGTTCTTTGTAATTGATGAAAGATTGATTCAAGTTGGACAGTGCTGGTGTCTTATTTCTTTTGCTTGCTTTTAGAGTAAACTTTATTCTCATTTATCCAGACCATTTATACTTTGCTCAGGAGTGTGCTTGGCTGACTGTTGGGAGTCCCTTGTTTTGAAACAATGCTTATTAAATCAAATTTGATTCTATTAGAAGCATATTATTTAGAAAAAATGGCTCTTGACATTAATGTTCTTTATCTCATATGGAGCCTGCTTATTAATGTTGATTGAATGTGTAAACACTCATTTTTAAAATTTTTTTCTCTGTTCTTCTCCTGGTACAGGGCTGGTAAGGAGAGGAAGGGCATTGTTTTTTGATCTTGTACAAGACAAATATTTTTGTAGATGCAGAGAAAACTGTGCACAGTTACTGGTTTTAACTTGAGCTGTTGGAAATGAGAGGCATTATCCACATACTTTTGAAGAGTTAGAAAACACAGGGATCCTTCTCTTCAACAATGAATTAAACATTGGTAATATCTTTCTCAAGAGCAGATTTTCATCTACAGATAAGACCTCAAAGACCAGTTAATACCAAATGCACCTTTAAATCGCATTATACAAGACTGAGGAGAGTAAAAGTAGAAAAACAGAATCAGGGAGCAAAAAGGTAGTCAGATGTCTCTGAAATCTTGCTCGTAGCAGTCTCTCAGTTTTAAATGTTTCTTTTTCTAAATGCTTCTTTTTTTCTAATGAGTTACTGGGTTTATTGTCTACTCTTTATTAATACCAAGAATTATCTGATATTAACAACACATATTGAGAAGAATTGACTCTATGATCGAAGAGGTTTCATATAGTTTCATAGTATATGAAACAGGCTGCTAGATTGTTTTTGTTTGTATTTTGTGTGCAGGCAGTTCAGTAAAATGTTTCCATGTGTTACAGTGCATGGGCTGTTTCCTCCTTGATGGATCTCACTGAGTAGCAAAGCCTTCAAATACCATGAGACAGATTTCAATGGGCTTCAGCCATAGAGAATGACCAGATCTCATGGAAAAGAAATGAGCAACAAAATTGTAAAGACATGTCAAAATAAAATTAAAATTGAAAACCCCAGACATATAAGACTGTGAATCTTTGGGATGAAGCAGTTTTTGGATAGCTACTATCTAGTAGCAGTCCAGTGCAGAGCAGGAGATCCAAATCAGAGTTCCTAGTTAATGCCTTGTCGCAGTTATTTTCTGTCTCCTTTCTGTGTGTTCCCACTGTGATGTAGGGAAAATGTTTTTTGAACAAAACCTAAAGATGTGACTGCCTTTTTTCGTATTTCAAGATACATGGCTTGTCTAGTTCAAGTTGATGTAATTTACTCAATGCAGCACAGTGATATCTGTTACTGTCAGGCTGAGAATATGTAATTCTGTCCACAAGGGAGATACTTTTCGGTCTACAGTAAGACACTAGAGATAAAATGCAGGACAGTGTTGACATCTCTCAGTAGAAGATGAAGACTTGACAAAATAAGCCTAGTTAGGCATCAGGGAATGTCTTTAAAGGGTATTCTTTGGATGTGATGTGCAAAAGGGGGAGATGGTGTTAAAATGATGCTGTTTGACAAAATGCTTCAGGGAAGAGGATAACCGAGGTCTGTTTTCCATTTGGCTCTAGGAGAGGGGATAAGGCATTCCCAGTGTGTTTGCTGTTGTGTTAATAGCATGAAGATTATTCCTTTGAATAATGTTTAATGTTGCAAGCAGTGGCATATGCTGTCATTGCAGCACACAGGCAAATGTTTGCATGCAAGAGTACTATTTTTGAAGAGGAATTGCCTAGAAAGCCTAAAGTTGTCCTTGTAGGTTTACTGGGACACACGGTTGATGAACACTGCATGAATATTTAAAATTACTTTTATGGAATCCTTTACAAGCTTCACTGAACCTGCAGATGAGGAGAAAAGTGGTTTTGGATTATATATGCTAACCTACTCAGAGTATTACATACCAGTCTAACACAGAGAAAGTATCATACCTAAAGCAAACAGATTTTCTCACCTGGTCAGACAATAGGATTTCCTTGTATCACTGAGTCTAGCACTCCTCCTTTTCCTCCCCTGGCAATTCAGAATTAAGATACTGCCATGATTTAAGCATTCTCACCTGTTTTTCTTACCACTTCAGTTCAGACCCTTGCCCCTGCTTAAATGCTTTCTTGAATCAAAGGTGCTGTGTAGCTCGTAAAAACCAATAACATTGCAGCAGTGGCGTAATTTTCACAGAAAAGGCTTCTCAGCTTTTTTTATTGCCTCATTTAATACTTCTTGCCTGGTGAGACACACAGCAAAGGCAGTTTGTTCCTCTTCTCCTTGGCCTTGTGAGAGGAGAAATATTTCAGTGTGAGGTGGCATTTTGAGTCCCATGAATTTGTACCTGGCTGCTGGCTGTGACCATCATGATCTGTGACCTCTGGGTGCTGGACATAGCTAGTCAGCAGAGTCCATCAGCAACCCTGGTGCAGGATATCTGGTACTAGGGCTCAGCACTGGGCTTCTAAGTTTCCACGTTGGTTGCCAGCAGCACAGTCTATTACTGCCATAAATTGCAGAGCTGTTAAACTAGAGGAGAAGGTCACGGTGGTGAGGCCCAAGCAGTGCTCATTGGGGAATACAGTTGTCCTAGGCTATACCACATCACTAAAAATGAAGACATCAGATGACAATATTCTCTGAGTGCTATCTACTCCACAGTAGACTTCTGATAGCTGTTTGAAAGAAGCAGTCAAGACTTTGCATTAATTTCTCAGGATAACAGACTGGTGATCGTGCTTTGTGACAGGCTTTGTGTTTGACCTGTTCAGTCACAACTATTTTGCTCGTGTTTCTGTAAATGGCATGGTTGAGTCAGGGGAAACCCTCGAGCATAGGAGAGAAATACACCTTCCTTGGACACCTGCTGAGAAGGAGCAAGAGAAGGCACTTTCAGAGACACTGGGTATGGAAGACAGGAAAGTCATTGTGTGGAGCTGAGAGCAGCAGCTCAGGGGGACACAGAAAACTTCTTAAGGACCATGTTCCTAATGGACTCCTTACAAAGTGACTGATGGCAGGAATAAAGCTTGAGGACAAGGACTTGCTTGCAGGGAGACTGTGGGTGAAGGGAGTGTTGTTTTTAATCCGTGTGCATTTCTCTTCTCTCTGCAGCATTCCTTTTTTTTAATTTTTTCTTTAATTTAAATGTTAAATGTTCTATTTTATACTTTTACAAAGCCTGACATTTTTATTTTAAAAGTACTTTGGTGTGTTTTGCAGAACTGTCTATAAAGAGAAGAGTTTGGATCTTTTCACACATTAAATACCACATTAAATATAGTTAATCCTTGTCTCCATCCCTACCTTCTGACGTGGAAGTATTAAAGGGCAAGGTGGAAAGGGATAAAGCTCCTAATACTGAAAAATATGAAACAGCTCTGACCTTATGCTCAGTATCTCCCTGAACACGTGGACTGCAAATCAAAACACAGAAATCAACAAAAAGTAATAGGAGTGCACAGGGTTAAGTGTCAAGCAAGTCCTGTGAGGTCAGAGAAATTCCAAATGGAGTTCAGTGCTCAGGGACCAGTTAAGTCCCAGCAGCTCCAGTGCTGCTGGAAGTGGTGCTGCTCAGCCATCGACGGGAGTGGGCATCACAGGAGGGCTGCCTGCTGGGCAGGGTGCCCTGATTTAATTGCCATCCCATTTGCTTCATGGAACTCAGAACCCTACATACAGCATGGGGTATGCACAAGATTGCATATGGATGTAGATGTAACTGCAAATACATTACATGTTAAATCCATTCCATTAGTTTCTGCATTTGCTTGGAAATGTTAAGAGTTTAACAAAAGACAAGATCATTATTACCAAAGCATTGCATTGTCCTCTTCTGTTACTTTTGTTGCCTTAAAAAGCTGCACGCCCTAAGCTTCTGTGTTCTCTTAGATCTCAGGAGGGTGTAAATGTTTGCAAGAGATCCCTAGAGACAGGGCAAAGCACTAAGGTTGTAAAGTTGTGCTGTTTTAATATGAGGAGGCAGAAAGCCAAGTTAGATTGACGGTCTAAGTACCAACAAAATAATAAACTAATGCAGATTCTGTGTCCAAACCTCTTCTGCTTTCAGCTCCCAGTGGGACAGTCTGTTCCAGTGTCCTTGTTCCATTTGACTTTCTTCTAGAGGAATTGGACAGTATCCAACTTTTAAAATTACCTCAGTTTTAATTTATTCTGCTTTTGATTTCATTGCACTATATATCTAATCGTCCCCAGATCTTTTCCTTAGTCTAAAAGTCTATAATTTACCTGTCCAGTGTCTCAAAGGCAGATACCACTTACTTTAAAAGTTACGTATAATTTTAATATCCATATGTTTATATAATATGTGAAGTTTGTAGAGTGAGTGAGGAAGGGAAATGATTTACACTTCATGAATGTTTCCAGCCATTCAAAAGACAAGTGAATTTCAGTTTTAAAGAGGCATCTTAGCAGAAACCTCCCCAGGTCTGGCATATTTAATGTAACTTATACTCAGCAAAAAAATGAACAAGCTACTCTCCCTTAGGACTTAGTACCAAACTCACAGAACTAGGCACAATCCAGCTAAATGTATTCCTTTTCCGTGACAGGTTTCTTTTTAAAGAAAAACACGGCGACAGGGGGATATGAGAAAAAGCCATGCGAATTACGAAGAACTGAATTTTGTATGTCAGGACTTAAAAATACCTCGATTACAGTTTCCACTGAGGCACCTTTATGTAAATGTGGAAATGCAAAGGGAAATCAGTGAAACAAAGCTGTAGCACTTGTTAAGGCCCCTTTTCAGAACAGGTTAAATTGACATAAAACTTAGATCCAAAGCCTTGTTTCCCACATGGTGGGAGGGCTGTAGAAATGGGAGCTATATGTATAAGTAGAAGAGAGCGATGGTGAGGATTAAATCCTGAAGAGTGGCACAGAATAGTTCAGGAAAGCAAATCTGAGCAAGATCCCATGATTGCATAGCAGCTGGTGAAAGCGAGCTGTGGTCCAAGGTGAGCGCAGATTCCGGAGCCCTGCGGACACTTGCCTGCTGACTGCCGCATCGCCTCTCGTGGCTCCCCATGGCTGGCCAGGGCAGAGCGTGGATTTTGATTTCCTCCTGCATCTAAGCCTGGTATGATCTCTGTGTGCTCTTGCTGCTCTCTTGGCATTATGATGTTCGGATATGGTGGGAAAGGAAATTAGCCAGTTTGCCGCAAAGCCAGTTGATGAATCTTTCGTCACACATCTACTAGTTTCAAATGTATCATCTCCTCTTATTTTCACTTGCTCATATATGCTCAGGCAGAGCCAAAGGCTCACACATTTTGCGGTGTTGTAACTTCCTTAAAGCTTGGGAGAGGCAAAAAGAGCTATAGAGATCTGGAACCCTGTTGGACCTTAAGAATTCTGATTTGAACAGGGAAGCAATGTGTGTAACTTAGCATCCATTAGCAATAGGAGCATAACTCCTCCTAAGAATCAGACTAATATCTCTATTTCAGTCTATGCTTGAGGGAATTGGTAACTTTTCTTACTGTCTAAAATTGATAGTTTTTTTTAGGGGAAACAGGAGACACAAAGACACTGCTTGCATCATACCTGCACTGCTCAATAGATTATTCTAAACAACATGAAATGTTGCTTTGTGTATTTCTTGCAAGCTGTTCCTTCCTCTTGCCCCTTTTCTTTTTTCTTTCATAGGTGATGAAATAGATTGACTCCAGCTCTCCCCTCCTGGCATGCCATATGTGCTGTGTGATACCCTTCTTTGCTAGATTGTTCCAACCTTTAGGGAGGTGGGAATTTATTCCTGGAATCATTCCAGTGTCCAGATCACTTTCAGTGTCTTGATTATTATGGACTGCAGCCCATCGTCACTGAGGAGAGCAGTTGTAGGGAGCCTATGAGATAATTGCCTAAAATGACCTCTACCTCCACAAAATCACTCAGTAGCATTGCAGTATTCTTATTCTGGATTAAGTTACCTTCCCCCCTCTAGGCAGTAGCTGCTTCTTACATATGTTATGGGGACCATATGCTCAGCCTAGACCCAGTCCCAGGCTTAGTCTGTCTGCCTGTAAAACTATAAGTTTTCTTTCCTGCAGACCTTTCTAGGTGGCATCTCCATCCTTCAGGTGCAGGATGGCTGGCAGCAAAAGAAATCAGTTATTCTCTGGGTCCAAAGGGTCAAACTCTTCCCATCTGCTCATCCCCATGCCTGAACAACCCCGTGCAGTAGGGCCAGCCTCTCCAGTATTGCTGTACCTTATACAAGTGTATATGATTTTCATAGAATCATAGAATCACTTGGGTTGGAAAAGACTCTTAAGATCATTGAGTCCAACCATTATCCCAGTGCTGCCAAGTCCACCACTAAACCATGTCCCTAAGCACCACATTGACAGCTCTTATAAATACCTCCAGTGATGGTGGCTCAGCTGCTTCCCTGGGCAGCCTGTTCCAGTGCTTCACAACTTGGTGAAGAATTTTTTACTAATATCCACTGTAAATCTCTCCTGGTGCCACTTGAGACCATTTCCTCTTGTCCTGTCACTTGTTACCTGAGAGAGGAGACCAACCCCCACCTAGCTAAAACCTTCTTTCAGGTAGTTGTAGTTAGGGATAAGGTTCTCTCTCAAGCCTCCTTTTCTCCAGGCTAAACAACCCCATCCATTATCCTCAGCTACTCCTCATCAGATGTCTGCTGCAGATCCTTCTTGTCAGCTTGAAACAGAGGGCTGTACTATTTCATGTGGGCTTTAAGTTGATGATAGGTCATGACTGTGTAAATATGGTCCATGTCTCCAAGTCTCCCTTTCCTGTATCTATAATAAGATGAACCAAATCCCAGTGTTGTTCTCTGCTGGGCTTATTACATGGACTGCATGGTGCACCAAAAATAGTCAAGGATGGGCCTTAAAATTGCCCCACCTGGAACCAGTTAGCTGATGAGATCAAGGAACTGCAAATTACCAAGGAAAGGGTGAATTCCAGCTGAAAGGTAGAGGTGCAGGTTTTAGAGCTACAGACTAAGAGAAACTGTGAAGAAAAATGTAAGAGAGAGAGTAAATCCCATTAGGAAGAATCATGAGGGATGGGTAGAACCATGGGTGCTTAATGGATGGTTATTGGGCTGGAGGCTAGAGGAGGAGCTGGGCTTCCCATTCCCTGCAGAAGGGGAAGAAGCAGACCTGGAGGCAAATAAGCAGCAGAAAAAAGAGAAGTCCAGTGCTGGATTCTATGGTATGAGATTTTTGTTGTTTGGAAAAGAAAGAGACCCTGCTGCAGCCAGACAGAAGCATCGTGTCTTCAGTTGTGGTTCCTTCTTGGTACCAAAGTGGTTTAAGCAAAGGTAAGAAGCAAAAACCCTCCTCTCAGGAGTAGCATGACCCTGCAGCACTTCTGTGCCTTGGGGCAGCTGTGTCCCATCACAGCTCACTATAGCAGCTGGAGGTCCTCTCTTGACCCCCTAGAGGGAAGAGACTCGGCTCTTTGCTATGCTCTTGTCTGTTCTCTGCCACTTGAATTTGTTGAAGTTTTGTGGAGGGAAGAAGGCAGTAAGCTCTTGCATTCAACCCACTTCTGGACATAAAACTGAACTGTAGCCATGGCCTGAGTTAGAAATATCAGGACAAGGACAAAACCTCACAAACCAGTAAACTCTTTTACAGCCTACTGTAAGCATTTGTTTTACCCTTCTAAAGGGAAATAACCAAACATCTCTTTGCTGCTCAAATGAGCAGGAGGCTTTATTAGAAAATGTTTTCCAGTGTTTGTTTGCTTCCTATTAGTTAGTAATTGTTTCAATAATGTAGAAATAGATGTCATGTTACTTTTTCATGTTGTGGTTTTTTTTTCCCCACCCTGTTGTGTGAACATTTCTTACTGTTATTTGCTGTAGGAAAATGTGGAATGGATGGTATAAAAGTAGGCAGAAACAGAGAAATTGCCTTACCTTTGAAAGAGCCTTGCTTCTTGCCCTTGGCTGACATCGACAAACCCATCAATAATAAAGGCAAGTGTGAGCTAAAATGATGCAGCTTTTCAATTACAAAGGAAGGAGTTTGGACCAGGGCAGATTGAAAAACTTGAAAAGAGTAGTTAGAAGTTTGCCCTGCTGCAGGTGCACCAGATTCTAGTCATTACTGGTTGAGTCAGGGAGGAGTAGAAGTAGAAGCATTGGTGTGTTTTATGGGGTCCTTTGTCTGTTTACACGTTGACTCTCTCTACTGCTGTTGGTTTCTGATCCATGGATCTCCAGGAGGAGTCTCCTTTGACTTGACCCTGCCTGTGCAACAGGGTGGCACGAGAAGGCAGCGTCAATGAGTCTGTATGAGTCTAATGTTGTTTACAGAGGGATGTTGGTGCTACTAGATTTTAGCAGCTGGAAGAGCCACTGTATTAACCACTAGTCTGTCCATCTCTGTACCAGAAGCCATGGATCCTAGCCAGGTATGGCTTTCTGCCAGCAGCTGGTAAGACACATGCAGTGGTATTTAAGGTGAATGATACAATATTATATAGTTTAATGTATTATGTGCTCATCCTGTAGTGATGGAAATTTAAAGGCATGAGGTCGGAGTTGGAGAGGACTTATCAAAGCTGCCCCTTTCTCATCATCCCACAACCTCCAATTTCCTGCAGCAACTAGGAGGAGAGAGATGGAATATGTAGGACTTCTGGAGGAAATATTTGAAGAAGAGATGTGGAAGAGGTATTGGATGAGAAACAGGAGAAAGCTTCAGACTTCTGCAGTTAAAGGGGATGGGGAGAGTGAGTGCATGAGAGGGTGGACATGAACGTCATGTGCTGTTTGGCTGGGGAGGAATAGGCAAGTTGAAGAAAGCAGTTAACAAGTGTCCAGAAGCAACCTTGAGACTCTGTGAAAGGCTAAAAATAGTTAAAAGGTCCTGTGTGTTAAAAGGTTATGTGTGCAGTACTGTCATGCAGTAACTCTGCGTGATACCATTGTTTTATTGGAGCCTTTGGCAAAACACAGAGCGTGCTGCTGGGAGAGCTTTGCTCTCTCCTTTGCCCTGTGCATCTTGACAGTGAAGATTGTGAGGCTTAGGGCTTTAATGAAGGATTTTGGTTTTTTTTTAGCAGAATGAAGTGGCAGGCAGTATACCCTCAGCTTTCCTATGGAAGAGCTTGGCTTAATACCCCTGTGACCTGCTGTGGCTCTGTGCCCTCCTGGAACTTGCGGTCATGGGGACACTACTGATGCTTTTGTTTTTATGGTAAATTAAATAAGCCAACAGACACTTTGAAATTCAGGTGTACTCTTAATATTTCAAACCGAGGTTGCATGGACACTTTTTTCCCCCCACGGATAACTTACATGCAGAGAAAAGAGCTGCAGCGGAGAGCTTTGCACATTAAGGAACTGATGAATTATGCATGAAACACAGCAGTATTGGCAGTGCCTGGTTTATGAGAGAAAGGGAGTGATAGTAACAATTTACGCTGTACACTAGCTGTAGTTTTTCATACTGGAGCAGTAATGGGGGCTGCTGGGCTGGGAATGAACAACATGGCTCCTTCTTTGAGCCCCTGGGGGCTGGGAAAGGTTGTCTGGCAGCAGGGAGCAATAGAACTGTTTTGAGCAAAGCACGGAGAAAGGCAAGAGAAGGCAGGGAGGACGCATCAGCTCTGCAGGCTGCTTGGCAGGGCTGTGCTGAAGAACGATAGAGTTGCTGCTGGGTTGACAGGCCCAGCGTGTGCACAGTAAACTCTGCCTTGTAATGGGGCAGTAAGACGGACACTGTATCAGGCAGTCCATGCTGCCTGGGCTCGCTGTCCTGTGAAACAAAGGTGGAATGAGAAGAGGAAGCAATGGTTAAAAAAACTCGTTAAAGATCAAGGTTGACTGTAGAAAAATAAAGGGATAATACTCTGCAGTGCTTTAACGTGAGGTCTCTTGCTGTGTGTGACAGCAGACTTGTGGAGTTGCTGCGTGTCAGAAGCTGCAGAGGTAAGGCTCTGTAGGTTACTGGTTCAAGCGATTTGCCAGAAAATTAAGTGCCCTAGAAGTTCTCCAAACCTTTGTGATTCAGCAGGAAAAAAAAATTTCTGCTCTCCCTGGCAAGTTGCCACTGCATATTTATAAGGCAGCTACATCTTTGGAGTGGCAATTGTAGGACCTCAGGTTTTCTTGTAATTGTTTGTAGTTCTCTCTCAACCAGATCCGCATCTTTCATTGTTCTCTTTAGGTTTCTTTTTTTGACCATTCATGATTTTGAACCATTTATTAGGAAGAACCAATCCCTATAGGTGTTGAAAGTGGGTTGGATGTCTATGAGGCATCTGTACACCAATGATGATGATTTTTCTTTTTTATGGTGTTGGTTATTCTCCCCTTTCAAAAGAGCCTTACGAACATCAAGAAAGCCGTTTGCTGCTCCTTCACAGTGGGAGAATACTTCCATGCTCAGTTTGCATGGGGAGAGACTGTCATGCAGAGAAGTACAGTCCAGCATTTTCAAAAGTGTCCCGTATTAGAAGGCGTACATTTTTCAAGATTTTCAGAAATGCTGATCATGTGGAGCCTCTCTGAACACCAGCTAAAGCGCTTGGCATTTATGAAGCTGGAAAGCATTGATTCGGTATGAACATGAGTGTGCTCTGAAAAACATTGGCCTGGGAGACTTCCTTGGACTAAAGAGCTCAATAGGAATCCTGGACATTGGTGTGATTACTACTTCTCTGCTGCTCAACTATTCATTGTTCTTTATATTTTTAATTCATTAGAGAGTGACTCTGTTTGCCTTGGCTCTGTCTTCTCAGTCTATGTCAGAATCCTTTATGTGATGAAGTTGTGTTTGAGTCTTGCATTTTGAAGTTGTTGTTCTGACTAACCTTAACCATGAGCAGCACAAACAGATTTTGTTTTACTTCAGCCTCTCTTTGGACACTTGGGTATGGAAGACAGAAGAAACCGCAGCACTTCGAGAGAGCTCTTTACCCTTGTCTTGTTTCTCCAGAATTTCAATCACAGCTGTCCTCAATGTTAAAAGGGTTGATTTAACAGTTTTAAGAGAATAGTTAAAGAACACCGATCAAATTGGAGTTTTCTTGCCAATGAATTGGCAAAGCTTTGGTTCTGACTGTGTAATGCCTCCAGTACACACATGACATGGCAGTAGCTCATTACTGTATTTCCAAGCAGCATTCATTGAATTGTTTTATTTTACATTTTGTGGAGATGAATGAAAAATGAAACAACCTTCTTAACTGTAAGCAATAAAATATGAATTGTGCTTTAATTGTTTTCACTTTTGGCAGAGCTACTTTATAATACAATTATGCTTGTACCCAGGGGTTTGTGGGATTGGATTATTGGGTATCCCCCTTCCAGCACTGTCTTTCAGACACCCTATACTTATATGAATCCTTTGGGAACCAGATCATTATATAAGTGTTAGTTAGCAAAAATCATCTGAAGTTGCATGCAAACGTATTTCTCTACAGAGCCATTTTGTAGGTAACTTTTTTGGTTAATCTAAGTGCTTTGAATATGGGCTTTAGCGTTCTTCTCAAGTGACTCATGAGGATGTTCTTTTGTGTGTAGGGACAAAAGACATATGGGGAAAATGTGAATCACCTACTCTGACCAAGCATGGAAAAAGAAAAATAAATCTTTTGGGAAAAATAAGTCTATTAGTTGCAGTGCAAGCTCTGGTAATTCTTTTTCAGAAAAGGCTTTTATTCCAACAAGGTTAATATTCCACAAATAATCTTCTTTGTTTGGCTATGCTTTTTGTGTTTTGTTTATAATTTTTTTCAACACTTTATGGAAGATGAGGCATGTCTGACGTTTTTGCAAGGATGCTTAGGCAGCAGTCACTTGTTGCAGGGAAGAAATTAAGGCCAGTATCATATGCAACTTATGTCAGTTTGGCTAAGTTTTTATTTTTTTTAAACATTCATGTTTAAGGAGAAGCAAATTTTGCATGGCTATTCTTATCCAGGCTTGTCCCTATTTCTCAGGTGATCTAAAGTAAACTTTAAATTAAACTTTAAATAAAGTGCATACACACAGTTGTTTACAATCAAACATAGTAACTTTGAGCCAGATTAATATGAATTGACTCTATAGATTTACGATTTCTACTGTAAACAGGGACAATACAAAATGGTTTCATCAAAGTTCTGGCGTCTCTTTAACCTCAGCTAAGTTGACTGATGCAGATGTTTTACCACTCAAAGACTTGATCTGAAATCTGATTCAAACCATGATGGTGTATTCCACTTCCTTTAATGTTGTAAATGGTTGCATAATGTGCAAGGCATGTGAATGCATATGCAAATTTCCGCAAGATATATATATATCTATATCTCTCAATATATCTGTATCTGTAGAAATCCCTCCTTCTCTAACCAGAGATATGGACACTGCTTCTGTTGCTGGACCTTCAGATTAATTTCATGTGACTTTCTAGCAGGTTTTTTAACAGCTTTCAAAGATCTTAGTTCATCTGTTTTAAATGTAAAACACTCTTACTGCATGTATGTTTAGAGTATGTTCATAGTTACTAAATGGTATCTCATTTCTTTATAAGCCAGGCAAATGATTCAATGTCAAAATTTTTTTGTGTCTTGGGCAGAAATTTTCCCTTCTGGTGCTGGTCCAGACTGAATTTCTGCAGCTGGATCTTTGCTTACCCACAGGGGTGTGCCTGTGATTGCTGAAATTACACTTGGTTATTTACCCAAGGATAATAATATGCACTGTGTGTAACCTCTTCCCTTGGCTTTTATTTGAATACTAAAAGGGAGGAAATGATCTGCCTAAAGAGGTTTTCTTTGTGTTCCCTTTCTCATCCTTCTCTCTATTTCAGTGGGGAAAAAAAAAAGCCCAACTGCCATGTTCTCTAGCTAAAACCCATTCAAACAAAAGAAGTCTTAAATCCATATTAATCACCTCCACCTTTAATTTCTCAATCACTGCTTGATTAAATTGCTGCCTGGATATGTCCTTTCAGTGATAGGGCCTGGTGAGCTCTCTGCAGTGAACTCAAACAGAGAAGTAATAAAATGCTTTCTGTCACAGGCACTCCCCAAAGTGCCAGACACAACACAAGTTATTAAAAAAAATATCAAAGAGTGAGCTCCCATAAACTGTGTGTAGAGGAACAGAATGATTGTCCAGGGAAGGGGAAGATGATTTTAATTTCACATCTGCAATTGTGAAGGCAAATACATCTGTATAGAGGATACTTCAAAGTCAAGAAGAAATGAGCAAACTTGAATGGCTGGGTCTGTGTCAAAACCTAGGTTTGTGATGATTTTACCACTGTCTAAAGGAAAGTACCTATTTTTTCTTTTCAGTATAATTTTCAGCATAGAGCATGTCTATCCGTTGATAAACTAACATGGATCTACAATCACAGAGTCACAGAATGGGTCAGGTTGGAAGGAACCACAGTGGGTCATCTGGTCCAACTTCCCTACTCTAGCAGGGTCATTCTAGAGCACATGGCATAGGATTGCATCCCGATGCTTCTTGAATATCTCCAGTGAGGGAGACTCCCCACCCTCTCCGGGCAATCTGTTCCAGTGCTCGGTCACCCACACAGTAAAGAGTTTCTTCTTTATGTTCACTTCCCTTTGAATCTTCCCTCCAGGAATGCAGATATTTCAGCTCTGATTCTAGTAAAGATGGGGTTCTGCGTAAGTCACCTTTTGTTGATGTGCAACCCTCTTCTGATACTCCACAACCATTATGAAAATGGTTTATGTTGTTATAGGACTTGACAGTGGACCTGTGGGTCTTGAGCCACCTTCCACTAGTGGCAGTCAGGGTGCCATCCCCAAGCTGGACTGTTGTTTGGAGTCTAGTGCTGGCACCAAGGTTGCTGTGTAGTCTGATGTGAGCCAAAAGGTCTTTTCTGGTGACTGTCCTCACTTTGGAAATGAGTTGTAAAGTTGTCTTTGGTATTGTTATGTTATGATACACCTGGACTTCCGTGCACTGCAGGGTGACTGCTGTTTAAGGAACATTAAGTCAGTGTTAGTGTCTCCTGGTGGCTCAGCACTTGGAATGGTCAGAACAGGGTATTTTACAAAGCCCTGTCCTTTGTCTGTATTAGCTGCCAGCACAAACACTGATTATCCAGTAAATACAGAATAAAATAGACAAACCGAAGCAAACAGCTGGGGCTGGGACTTGCATGTGTTTGGCTTCCCTGCTTTAGCTGAGAAGTATCTTCCAGATGAAATAGCTTATTTTCTTTTAATTAAAATCTCTGATTTTTTTGCAATTACATGAGAATCCCCTTGGCTCTACATCGTCTTTGACAAATCTTCAAACCTTGATGTTGTTAAGAGTATGTATTAGACAACCTTGTTCTTTTTGTTAAGGTATTTCACAGGACATGTTGCTATGTTCTGACACAAATACTTTTGCTTTTTTTTCCCAACCTGAGTCAATAGAGAGTCAACATACGCTAAATCATTATAAGTCAATTTTAAACCAATTCAGGAATGTCCATACTGGGGTTTGTGTGGACAACAATTTAGTGAAAAAATCAATGTTCAGCATCATCTGTGTCAGTTTAACTAGCTTCCTTCCCATTCAGCTTTCAGCCAGTTAATAGCTGGCAAAACCCTGCAACATAATGTTGTCTTGGGCTTACACAATCTTCATCAGCAAAAGGATTTTAGTGGCTGATTTTACTCCCTTAAGTTTGTATTGTGCAGATCTTTACCCAGCCCAGAGTGTGATGGAGACAGCCTGTTACACGCTGTGAAAGCCTGTAGCTACAGCTTTTTGAGTGCAGAAAAGCGTTGTCTACAAGATATCAAGAGTAGGATTCAAGAGAGCTGAGTGCTCATTTCTACCATTTCTACTTTATCTTCCCATCTTTTCCCTCCACCAAATGGCTACAATAATACAAACCTTGCATGTGGTGCATGTGGCTTATTTGAATTCATTTGTTCTTGGGAAGTTTTTTTGGAGTCAGTGATAACAAAGGTAATAAAAAAATACTGGAGATTGTTGTCACTGGATATTTGGAGTAGTTCTGTCATGTTGGTGATATTCTGCATCCATGCCTGTTTGTGTGCTTTGATGTAAATGTGGGGCTGCTGTCACAGCGGTAAGGCTGGTCTCCTGAAGAAACCTGTCCTCACACAAAGCTTTATCTCATCATTTAGCAAATGCCCTTGCAACGTCAGAACCACGCATGTGGATTCCTTCTGGTTAATAAGGAAGGGATTTCTGTGGAAGATAGATTTTTTTCCCTTAATTTTCTTGTACTTTTAAATGAATCCTTCTACTGCAGTGGTTTTGAGGCAGTGCTGACCATGATTGCAGAAGCAGCATTGCCTCCATAAGAGTTGCAGGCTTGAAATAGGGTCAAAACATTAAAATTCATGTTTCTTTTGCTTACCTGTAGAAGGATTGTGGAATGAGATGTATTTCTGTACTGTGGTATGCTTACATATTCATTGGTTGCCCTACATCAGGCTTCATGGCCCTCAGCTAAAGTTACCGCCAGTGTCTGTAGCGTAGAGACAGGGAGCTGGGGTTGGTAATGAATGTGGTATTTTACTGCATAGCAATATATGTACCCCGTGCATCTGTGAATAAGCACATCTCATACTGCTCTGCAGGAAAATGTAAACATCCCACAATGAGCAATAACAATTCAAAACCATTTCATAAACATTCGGTTTAAACAACAACAAACCCCCGCAAAACCATAAGACAACAGTGGTATTTCATTTTCACAAAATTACTTGGAGGGCTCTTTGTGGACTGTAGTAGAAATATTATTGGAGCACTGGGTCTGAGACTTTCCTTTCCTGCTCTCCTTCCATTTAGCATCAAAATCCATTTGGGCTTCCTTCTCTGCTATAATCCTGTTGTTTGCAAATCCGTGTTTCCTGTTTATGCTCTGAAACCCGTAGTGAGACATCCAGTGCTCTCAGCTGCTTGTCTGAGAAAAGGATCCAGGGCTGAACCCTTCCAAAAGGCAATAGGTTGCAAGTAGAAAATGCCAGCAGGATACCTGTGTGCTTACCTCCGTTTCTCACAAAACACAATCACAGTTTTTAATTTGTGCAAGTCCCTGAGTGAATACTACTAGAAAAAGCTGATAAGGGAAATTGTTTCTAATCCTGCAGCATTCTCTATCTCTTTACTGGTCTAGTTATTATTGTATTGTGCCAACAGTCTGATGACACGTGTTCATGGCTCCGTTGTCCCATCACGTGCTGCAATTACTTTAGTCCTTCCACTCAAATAACACAACCACAGTCATCATTTCCTGGAGATGTAACATCTTGGGAAACTGAAGTCATTAGGCAGGCGTGGGGTTAACCTTTGCATCCACTGTAATTATGTCAGGTAGTGGAAATTATTAAAGGTCCTGAAACATACACTTCAGAACAGAAAAGTACCTGTAGCCAGTATTTTTTAACCTCCTGGGCTTACCCCAAGTAATCAAGTATCTTATAATCAGATGGCAGATGCCTACTTTATTAGTGAGCCTTTAGTTTAGCAGGGAGATGGTGTTGATCAAAACTCTAAGGTATCATGTTATAACACATATGAATTTTTTACTGTATGAGCAGAGTAACTTCAAATTTAGACAGGTGAATAATTAATAGAAAAGGAGCTTTTATAGAAGTAAGGTCATCTGTTTTCTATTATAAAAACTGGAGTTACAGCGTGGATCAAGAAGGGCACAGCACACAGAAAGGTGACAATGTCTTGATCCTTCTGGCTTAGATTGATTTGCCTCTTTGCTCTTCTGATCTTCCTGCTGAACAGTTCTTCCAGACAAATTCAGACAGATGAAACCATTAGAAGCAGAGAAACTTGAAGGGCATGAAAAGAGGGATGTGGGGATTTTCATCATGAGCACCCTCACCCATCAAATGCCAAAACAGCAAGTTGTGTAACCATGACCAGACTGTTGGTAGAACATCTCTGCTGTGATCTCTTGAGTTATGTGTCTATCTGCAGATGGTCTTTAAAGCGAGAGAGTCCAGAGAAGTGCTTTATCACAATATAGCATTGAACAGCTACAGTGGGCTGATTGCTCTGAATTCCCAGAAATGAGTATTTCAGGGATAGCAGTCCCTTACATCATGTGTGATTGCTATGAGGAGCAGGAGTTTCATCTTTTGCATTTGTTTGACAACCTTTCGGCTTTACAATTTGATTGATAACAAATGGTGGAGATTTTTAGGACAACATATGCTATCAGCTTCAATTGGGTTCCTTTGTAATTCTGACAGACAGTGTTCCCTAAATGTATGACACAGAGGATTACTTGGTAAAGACTGTCACATACTGGGACAAAGGGATTTTAAGAAGGATAGCAACAAGTAAACATCCATCTTTGGTAGACCATTGTTACAAATCCTTTGAGAAGATGATTCATGTGAAGGGTGTAATCAGATTTTTAAGAATTGCTGTTGTCCAGAATGAGGAAGGCTGAATGTGATTTTAGGTGAGTAAGGCAATTAAATATAACACAAAGGTTTGGTGTGGTTTTTTGCCTTCCTCCCCCTCCTCTTTTCTTCTTCTCCTTTCCTAACAGCTAAAGGGGAGCTGAGCAATGCTGTAAGGAAGATGCAGGTGGGATGAAAGAATCGGACAGGATGCAGAACAGCCAAGAGGTGACAGTTGTATTTGCAGAGGGTAGGGAAACAGCCAAGGAGGTGACAAGGAAGACTCATTTGTACAGCTGGGAGATGCTCGCTTTGTTGGACAAGGGAAAAGGTATAGGCCTGGAATAGAAACCTGTAGTGGAGGGAAGCTCATAAACAACAGTGCCAGACCTAAATTTGATGAAGTCCATGGCACTGCATGATTTATACTGTGGAATAGCTTGCCTGTCTAGTATATCTCTTTCCTTTTGCCTATATGCACACACATAAAGTTCAGGTTTGTGTTTTTGATGTCCTATTTTCTCTTGCTTGTTGTCCCCCTTCAGTTGGATTTTTTTTCCCTATGTTTATACGTTAAGTGTCGAAGAATATCACAGTTATTTCATGCTTAGTGGTTTCCATCATCTACCATCAGAGAGTTTCTTGAGGGCCTGGCATTTACTGAATGGCAGAGCACTTTTCCAAGTCTGTGAAAAGAAAGGACCTCTGACTCACTCAGCTGTTACAGCTTTCTTCATGTAAAGCCGCAGTCTTTGGAGTTCCCAGCTCAGTCTGTCTTTGGAAACACTAGGTGGCAAAACTTGGGCATGTAGAGAAAAGCTGAGCTTCAGCTCTAATTTTGGTGAAATCTATTTGCTGTTGTATTTTCATGTAATATTCTGAAAGCTGACAATTTTGTTGTGGTTTTTTAATTATTTTTTAAAATGCCAACAAAGTGAAGAGCCTTTGTGCACTTCCTTACTGAATTGTACTTTTTCCAGAAGGGAAATAAAATACAAAGTAGAATCAACAATAGTGGAAAACGAGATAGGAATAAAACCACATAGTTATTTCCTTCTTTCACTCTCCTTCAACAAAAAGAAAAGGTAGACTGAGGCTGAACAGACTCTGCCCTGCTGTGGGGGAAGCACAGCAGCCTTCTGGGCCTGTCCTGTTTTATAGCAAGTGGTAAATAGTCCTAAAGCACTTGAACACAGCATATTTATGTGCAAGTAGGTTCTGTATTCAAAAATGACAAGAATTTGTGTGATGGTGGGAGTGCTCATCGTAAAAAAACTTCAGAGGAGCCTGTCTCAGTTCCCTTATCTGGAAATATTTCTACATCTGAAAAACAGCCCTACCGGCTGAAAATGTCTGCAATGGCAGGGGGAAGAAAGAAAGGCCTTCTAGCAGTTTTCTTCAGAACTAAGTAAATTGTCTTCAGTGTTACCCTTTTTATTTTTAAAAAGGATGCTTTGAAAATACTACATAGTGTTCTTAGGACCATAAAGCAGTTGCTAAGGTTAAGTGGGAACCTGAGCCAGAATTCTTGAAATCAGTGGAAGTTTGGGAATAAATAGCTCGTAAAGAGGGCAGGAAGAGTGCATTGGGTAAGAGGGACACACACATTACAAAAAGGTATGCTCTTAGCTTCCCTCTTACAAAACCATATGTTTAATCTCAGTAATAAAATTTTACAGTAAAAATTTCTTTAGGCCTGTCACTGTTGCCATGCAAGTCAAAACCAAGGCCTCTGCTACAAAAACCCGAAAATGGCAATGTGGCCTTTTCCTCCCTTGCTCTCGTAATTCAGTAATTCAGCTAGAGGCACAATTGCAGAAAAGAGCCAGAAAGGTTCATTGGTACTTGCTCTCCCTGGCTGGCTCAGATATGCTATTTATGTGTGTCAGTTTTTCACACCGGCTTTGGAACGGCAGGGGAAGATACTGTGAGAAAAGAGAGAGGACTGCCTTATTCTTTCTTCTTGTACAAATGCTTAGGTGAATCCACACAGGAGTCTTTCAAAAGACAAAACTTGAGTATCAATAGCCAGCCACGCTGTTGCTTTTACGCTCTGCATTATGAATTGGGCCTCTGTTTTGGCTTGATATTCTTCACAAACAAACTCGAAAAGTGGAATTTGAAAACAACAACAAAAGAAGAATTCGATTATTTTAGCTTCATTGCACTTCATGTTGCTGCTGCTCCTCCCCCTGGAGAGACTCTCTTGCTGTTTGTGGCTCTTCTCATTTACTGAGTGGGATTGTATGAGTTGACCAAATTTTCCAAACCATTGATCTTGCTGCAAATGCTCTGCTGACTTGTTTCTGGCTTATGTTCAGAAAGTTAGTGAGTTGTGTGGAATTGCCAGTAGTTCTCTTAGTTGAAGACAGTTAAGGGGTCTGTATTTTGCTTTTCTGCCTTACTGCATGCTATATCCCCTACACATTGGGTAGAGAGATAAACCATATAGGAAAAGTTCTGCATGTTTGCTCAGCTGCTTAGAAGTCAGTGCTGTTTTGTAGGCACTGGGTTTGGATATGTCATGTGATACATGCCTCTCAGCAATTGAAATATTACAAATTACATCAGAGATTTGGATAGTGAATACCCTCTTAGAGTTATGTGTTACGTATCATGTGCATGTGAATGAGTGTGTTTGAGGGCACACAGCTTTTTCTTTTTTGGTTTTGTTCTTTTTTCTTTTGCTTCTTTTTTCCTTCCCTTAACTCCTATTGTATCACAAGTGGCTTTATCTGATGTGTTCTGCAGACCAGACAGACTTAAACTAGTTTATTTCTTTCTATCTCATCTGCTCTGCCTGGCTGTAGGTTTACCCCATTATTACACAGACAGCAGAGATCATCAGTAGCAGATTAGGATTGGATAAACTTTGCGGTGCATGTTCAAATCCTATCACATACCCATTACAGAGCAGCTGCAGACCCAGGCAAGAGGCATTTCATTGACCAAAGTCTATCTAGTGAGCTCTAAACCTTGTGTTTTGTATCTATATTAGTCCTGCAACATTGGCAGCTTTTCACTAAGTCTAAGCAGGGAACAGAGTGTGTGAATGCAAAAACACTTTCACAAACTCCTCCTCTGGTTGGTCCACAGATGAGACACCATGGGGGTGGAGGGCATGAGCAGCACCTGTGTGGAATTTAGCTCTGAATGGCACGCTTGTGAAAAATGCTCTGATATCAGAAAGGTGGATGGCACGTCTTGGTACAGAGCATTATGTGTAAGTGGTTCTTTCCTCTCTCTGTGACCATCTGGCATCACATAGAAATCATGTCCTCAGAGCAGAACATGTTGAAGTATCTCAGATGGGCCTGTTGAGGCTGGAATTGCTGCAGACTCTATCTCCTGCTTGGCTGATATTTTTCTCCCAGTTTATGCTAGAAGAGCTTTGGCTGCCCTTGCATCAATCTGTTTGCTGTGGGACAGGTGGTGGTAAGCCATTGAAACCCCCAAGTGTGAGCCTTCCTATAAACCACTGCTATCAGAACAGACTGTAGTGAGCTTTTATGGAGATACAGTTTAATGGTGGGGGCTGGATATTGCATAGGATGCAGTGAAACAATCCTTGTAATGTCCCAAAGCAACTCAGGGATAATAACCTTAAGACCTGGGGAAAGGCAACAAGTGCTGTTTGGTCAGCACTCCAGCTGCAGAGCTGGAACAGCCTCCCGCTTCCCTATGGCCATTGCTTTGCAAAAGGTGATGCCCTGGACTGGTAGAAGGTTTTGGCGCCCCTTCAACCCTACATCCAAGTGCTTCTGCTTTAGCTTCTGTGAGGAGCTGTTGGACATGTTGATACATTGAGAGGCACGTGGAGAAGTGTTGGGCTCTCTTTTCCTCCTAGAACCTTTGAGGGCCCGTTTTACAAAGGAGAGCAATTGGAGCCTGATGTAAAGAGAGGAGAACCGTTTCTCATTGGTGATGCTGAGCATTTCTCCTTTTCATACAAATGTTGCCACTATTTAATTCTGCAGTTCAAGATGACAACAGCAATAAAGTCAGCAAGCAGATGCTTTGCAGAGAGAAATTATTTCTCAGCCGTTGGCTTTCTTGCCCTGTAGCAAAGTTTTATTGTGAGTAGATTGTGTCTGTAATAAACCTGGCTTTCCAGGAGCTGCTCTTGGGAAGGAGACATGAAAGTTTCACTGTGAGCCTCTTATCCCCTTTGTCAGAGTTATTTTCCCATTTCCAACTGGCTTTAAGGTAAGGATATGCTTGTTTTTTCAATTTAACAGTGTGGGAAGCTGAAAGTTTTACTTGTCAAAAGTCCTTTTAGGGAAAAGCCTCAAAGAGTGTCAATATATTAAGTACCAAATGTTGTTTTGCCACCAGCATCACTGGAGTTTTGGGGCTTTTTTGGCTGCTTATAGCTGTTTGAGGCTCACTGCATGCTTGGCCCTGGTTTGTTTAGGTTTAAAGAAAAAGAACTTGACTTTGAATCTCTTTAGAATTATATTAGAGTAAAGCTGTAGGATTCCTGCCTGAGCCAGGGTTTTCCTCTTCAGTCTGAAAAATGTTATATTGCCTGGAAGCCTCTGCTGAACTTCTGTCCTGAGTGAAGCAAGTGTGACAGACTCAGGCCTCTCCCAAATGAGAACTCCTTTCAATAGTAGCAGTGGCTGGGAGGGCACTTCTGAAGAAGAGGGTCTCACTGCAGGGCAAGCTGTTTCTGCTTGTCCTTAAAATCTCTTCTACTCTGCCTCTTCTAATGGGTGAGTTTGTGTAAGCATATAGAACGTGCCTAATTGTACTCACAAAGCAGTCGGGGTAAGATGGACTGTGCTTTCCTTGGGCTTGGCAGAGCAGGGTGATATTTTACACAGAAAGCCTGAAGAGAGCTGACTTTGATGCAGCATTGAGCGCCCTGAGAACGGTGTCATACTTTGGTCACGACTCCTTGGAGGTTCTGACAGGAGTATTTATTTAAGTATTTCAGAACCTAGCTGCTTGCACCAGCCATAGCTATTAAAGATTACAACTGAGGATAATTATTCTTTATAAGAATGAGTTTTTATTAGAGAGGACTAATAAACAGCTCTAGTAGTGCTGTGCATGTCTTGGTGGCGCTTTAGCACTTCCTCATAATCATTCACACTAATGCTGCCCAGCTGAGCAAATCCCATGGCCATTTTATCCAGATAAAATGGAAAAAATAGATGAGCTTTTCACTGCCCCTGGAAGGCTGACAACAAATCTCAGATTCACCAGACCAAAACGAAAGCAATTACCCAGACAGCAGCTTGCCAATAGTAACTTTTCCCCTTAAAATAAAGGAGTACAATGACATATTTTCATCAGCTCTCCCTGTGCTGCTGCAGTGAAGGGAGGCAGCCACTAAATCTGAGAATTCTGCCTTTTCTTCCAGAGCTTTCCTCTAGGAAGGTGTTTCCAATCCCTAGCGTTCCCTCTGGGATTGTCCCTCTCTATGTCATGCCAACCCTTGGCTTAACCAGTGCAATCCTCTTGATATTCCCTTCTCCCATCAATTCTTTCTTTCCTCCTCCATAAGCAAATCAGAGACCGCAGTCATTGAGCATAAAGGAGATTTGGTTCAGTGAATACGGAAAGTCTTCAAATTACGGATGTATGTGGAGTTCCTGTAGAGTAACAAAAGTCACTGAGATGGCATATCTCAAGATGAAGGTCAAGGATGGAGAGGGAATATTCAAACAGATCGCTGAGTCTAGAGGGAACTTGTTAAGTAGTATAGACTATTTACTCAAAATATTTTTCTTCGAGTTTTTTGCCTTTATCTCTCCACTTCCCTTAGAGGACACTCATTCATCCTGCCATCCTTTCCTCCCTTTGCAGCTGTGTACTCTTGATACCTTCCTCTTGTAAGAGACCGTTTTTCTAATGACCTTAGATAGACATGGAAAAGAGGAGGTGGACTGAAAATTGGATGGTTTTGTTGTTGTTATTTTTGTGCAGGCAAACTTGTCCTGCGCTTGCTTGCTGGTAAAGCTTATTCACCCTTGGGAGACTGAGAAAGGCCAGGAATAATATTGAAGTGAATTGCCTCTTGGGGATTCACTTAATTGGCTGAAGATGAGAGCTTTCTGCCCCTTGGATTATGTTTTCCTGGTAAATGGTTAATAGAATGGGAATGAAGATGGCTGAAATAATCTTGAGATGTTTTTCTTTATACAGAACTGCTTGTTTACAGTTTGAAATCAGTGATTCATTTTAAGTGGCTACAGGTTATTAATTGAAAGCAGGTTCACTATAGTACAGCTGCAGATTCCAAGTGGCCTCATGATGAGTTATTAAATAAGACTTTTGCCTTGATTCACAGCTATGAGTTTTAGCCTGAACTGAACAGAAAGATTTCATACTGAGAGTCCCATTGCTACCTTCCACCTTCCTATCCAGAGAAGCTAATTTTTTAGTTAACCCAGGAATATGGTTCACTGTCCAAAATACCTTTTTGTTCTTATTTGGGTAAAGTTATGCTTCTCAGTGTTTGACTTTCTTTGCTGTCCCACTCCCATGCCTGTCTTTGATTTTAGTCAGACCTGTCCCACCAAGCACAGAGACATTGCAATCATCTCTGCTCTGAAGTTCATTTATTCTCTTGCCTACTAAATTTACATGAAATTCCAGTGTTTTGTTTTGGAGGCCATCCTAGAATTAGTACACAGCCTGGTGTCACAGGGCTATTCTCTGGATTTCCTCTCTTTGCTGAAGTCGGGAACATTTATATTTGAAAGCTTTTTATTTTTTCACCTATGGCATTTGAATTGCAGTGCACCCTGTGGACATTTCAGCTTTGTCAGCTTGACTGTTATTAAGCTGTAATCATTTATCATCATTGACAATGATTTTTTGTCTAGGTTTTTTTAAGCAGGTATTGCAGAACATTTATTGGTAAACTGTTGTGAGCACGCAAAGACTTAAGATATATAATTTATGAAGTCATATTTATGTAGCAGTACTTTATGATGGAAGGATGTGCTGAGAAAGTGTTTGAGATGACTGTTTATTTTTAGATGAGCCAGAAGTTTTTGTTTTCATCTCATTTCAGGCCCTGGCACAGAATGATTGAGGATTTGCAGAAACCCAAAAGCTTTTTCCCATCTAATGGCGAGAAAGTGTGTGTAAATAAAGCTGACAAACATAAAAATGCAATAAACTACAACTGTTTCATGAATTTATAACCTGAGGGGCAAAGTAATAAAGCAATAAATTCATGTCAGTCATGCCTCTTTATTAAGAGCTGCTAAGCAATACACGTAATGGGCAGTGCAAGAATGTAAGTGTATCTGAATGCTCTCCATGAGTATTGACTAGAAGAGACTTGCTAAACTTAGATAAATTCATTCTTCTTGTTCTCTGTGTGTATTTGCACACACAGGGGTTGAATATCTATGTGATGGCATGTTGTTATCACAAGGAATAAAAAAACTCAATATGTAATTTTAATTAATAAGGATAGATGAGTTAATTTCCAAATTAACTCAGGGAGGATTGGGAAGCTTCACAACCTGACCTTTGGAGAGAGAATCATTTTTCTGTCTTTTAGGTATCAGGGTGAAGGAGGGATTTTATGCTGTCTGTGCTGTTTGCTCCAGCTACCCTTCAGTCACTGCATACAGTAGGTTTCCCAAAGGGTCATTTGTCCTGAATGCATGTTCTAGAATAGGCTGGAGTGAACCTTGAAGATGCCTGTTTCCTTCCAATGGCAAATGAAGGAGAGTCTGGGCAGATGGATTTGAGCTGAGGTTGGAGTTGCCTTAACTCAGGGTGTCCAGGCTGCTGCTGCGGTCAGGGCAGTTCTGGTCAATGCCATTAATGGTGTCTGGGGAGCACTTCAGCTGACCAAAGTCAGGCTTACACTATGATTAGCCACATTGATTTTTAGGCACCACTAATAGCATTGACATCAAAAGGTAGGTGACCTGAATGCTACCCTAGATGCCTGAATGCTCGTGGTATAGACCTGAAATCAGAAGAAATATTTGCAGTCTTTCTGTGTTGTATCATGTAGCATCTGACAAAAAAGATGAAGTTTAGTCTAGAAATATTCTGCAGTCCAGAAGTGTCAATAGTACTTACATAACCAGAAGACTACTTGGAGGGTGCCCCTAGTGTAAACTCATTGTTTGGATGGTCCCAGAGGGAATATTTACATTCATTTTTACGTCATAGTCTTAGGGCTCATTTCCACAGATCCACGAAAGAGAAAAAGCAAAGTAAAATGTGAAAGCAGGGGATTCTGTAGGCTCTGCTGTCTGAAAATTGCAGTGAAGCTGCTGATCACAGATATGTTTAACTAAATGTGTTTATTCCAAAGCATCTGAAATGCTTCCATAGCAGATATTTGGTTGGTGATAAGAGAGGACTGTAATGTTTCCTTTGGGAATAACTAGAACAGAAAAAGAGATTATTTGAGGTGCCATTCATTACTGATGGCACTCTGCCCATGCTTGGAAGTGGCCTGGGATACGAACAATTGTGTATAAACAGCCTCAGATGTGCTATTGCATAGCAAAGTCTAATATAAATAAACAATCATTAAAAATTGCTAACATAAAACAAGGGAATAATCTTTGCTTTCTCTTGTACTCCTACCCAATTAGAATAGTTTTCTTGACAAGGCATTTGAACTATTGAAGTGAGAGATGCTATTCCAGACGTAATGCTGGTTTTGTTGCAAGGGACTGCTTACATGGAATTGTTAGGCAATTGCAATGGAAGTAAATACTTTGTTTGCTTGTACAAATATTATTAAGAATCCATTAAAAAGAATCCATAAAAGATTCAGAATGTGTTTTGCTCAGCTTTCTGATGGTGCTCAGTGAAAGAAGATGAGCTTTGTGATGTGAGGCTTTAGGGTGTGATTATTGCTCACAAGTCTGTTATTGATCAGGGGATCAATATTGAATGTGGCAGAAACCCTTCCTATGACCACGTGAGCCACTAATTGATGGGACTGTTTAAAAAAAAGACTTCTCACTGAAAGCCAGTTGTGGTGTACAAGTTTGGTCATTCTCCCCATCCCCATGGAAAGCTTAACTTCAGGAAATGAGATCCTGTGTAAAAGTTCTACTGCTTCCCAAAACCTTCCTGTCCCTTCTCATGATGGGCTGAATTCCTGAGGAGGGCTCCTCAATAAGGAAGTTGGGTGTTACAGGAATCAGTCTGAGAGTCTTGTGGTTTTTGGAGATGGTCTTGGAGAATAGTGGGAAGGGACTTCCTGTGATGCAGAACATTTTTCTGTCCTCAGGTATTTCCAGCACCTGGACAGAGAGAGCAGGTTGCAGGCACAGTATCTGTGGTGGGATGGAGGCAGGGGGTGCTGTTATTGCTGGTGTTCCCGCTGACCCTCACCTCCAGCCCTCTGCTGTAAGCTGGTAGGTTTGAGAACAGTGTTAGATGGTGACCCTGTATATATTCTTGCTGACACTGTCCCTGGCTAATGAGTAAACTTGAGAAAGCTGATTGGGAGCAGAGAATGTGGCGTAGCTGCATTGCTACTGGAGGAATTGAAGACAACATTCTATTATGTAGACTGTAAGTTTGCAAAGAAGAACATTTCCTCTTGTAAGAGGTTTTCATCAGGAAAAATGGGCATAATCACAGTGGAACACATCAGCACAGGTTGGGACCTGAGAAAGGAGGCTCTTAAAATCAACCTCAAGGTGTAAAAAACCAGACATGTTAGTAAAGGCCACCTGCCCTCAATTCCAGAACTAAGACCAGAGACTTTTGTGATCTGACTGGACTTCCAAACTAAGTTCAGCTTCTGCCACTGTGCACTGTGGGAGGTTATTTTATTAAATATTCTGAACAAAGATTTGTTTATACAGTCAAGACTCTTATTTCTTGAAAGCTTTTGTGTGAGAGAGTATCAGCTTTAGCTGTCGTAACTTTTTTTGACAGTATCAGCAATTTTCTTTCTTAGATACATGACTAATTTTGCATTTAACTGCAGGATCTGTGTTCACTATGGTTGTTTCTATAGCAACCAGCCTTGAGCTATCTACCTACCTTTGTATGGATTAAACGTGCAATATAAAGTTGGTTTTCGTTTTACTTTTCTGCAGATCATGCCTGTTGCAACATGTTTTAAAAACTTTTTGAGTAGTATGAAATAGATTGACTATCTCTGTCATCTTTGTATTTTTATAAGAAACCTGTTTGTTTATCTTTGGTTTTTATATGGCTGGTATCATCCTAATATTTCACTACCATTTACTCTAAACCCATCCAGTACCTGAGAGTAAAGCTGTAAAGATACCAAATAATCAGGACTTTATCTAACGCAAGAAATCTGTGGTAAACCAGTGAACTGAGCTGTGGCCTCTGGAGTCATTATTTGAGGCTCATTATCCTCAGTTTTTCTCAGCATCTCACCAAATGGTTCAGGTAAAATTATCCATCAGCAATCTCCTTTACAGAAATCATGTTCTGTTTTGCATAAAAGACCAAACTTTACAATTTTGTCTGCTTCCATTGCTTTCAGTAATTAATGCTGTGTGCGTGACGAGTGACTAAAATTGCATCTAGAGCTCCAGATCTGGTATTTTCCCAGGTTATGCTACAAAGTAATTTTAGAAGTTATTTATTGCTATAGGGATGAGTCAGAACAGGGACTCCTGGTCACACCCAGTTTTTTCCCATCTCCTCTTCTCTGCTAAAAGATTTAACTTAATTTGATGGATTCTGATTCCAGACCTCATGCGTGTATTCCTCATTACAACTGTATCCATTTCATTATAGTAATCCCAGGTGGGTTTAGAAATTATATTTGAGGAGCAGATAAAAAAGCTTTAACAGCTTCAGTTTGGCAGCAGCTAAAGCTAGAACCTGAAAAGAGTAGTTGTAGTGAATTCATCCCTTTTCCTTTTCTAACTCATGCATTTGCTCTGTTTCAGTGTGTTGTCATTAACTCAATGTGTTACTAATAATCCTTATTTGAATTAGTTTAGGCATATTGCCAAATTAGATGCTTGTGACACTGATAATCACCATTTTTTAATATTCTTTGATCGTGTTTAATCTTTTGTCAGCAATACTGCTTTAATAGGTCATTCTCACCTCTCTATTTTTACAAGTTTTTGCATCCTCAATGACAGAGCTTTGCATCATGGGGCAATTAAGTGTACTACAGATGTGGCTAATTAAAGCCAGTGGCCGTTAAGCACATGCTTTTTATTGCTTTGCTGAATAAGGATGTGACTGAGCACACATTTAAGTGTTTCAGTGAATTTTGAGCCTGTGAAAGGAAGCCATCGCTTTTTAGATTGAGTGTATTAACTCATAAATGTTGTAGTTCCGTTCTTCTGTAACTGTAGTTGATAGATAACTACGATTTGGAGGAGAAAGTGTGTAGGAGAATGCTACTCATAAAACAGCAGGGATTAACTGAATGACTCTTTATTCACTTTTCCATTAGTGGGGTGTCAGCATGATATTCTGTCTTTTGACATCTTCAATTGTCTCCAGATTTACTTCAGTTGTATGAGACTGCAATTTAGTGGTGGAACTCAACTGGGAGAGAATAATGAATTTCTTAAGGCTTAAGTTCCTGAGGCTCAATCCTCACCAGGATAACTGAAAAAGCAGCATTTCATGTTTCCATTATTGATACTATGAAAATAAATGCCCTTCTTGTGATGTTTCTTTGCCCACATGATCTAAAAAAGGGACTTCGGAGCTCTTTCTAGGCTTGATAAAATCACTTAGCATTTGTCAGACTCACGCACTGGGTGGAATATCCTAAAACAAAGACTGTTTGTAGCGTCTAAAAGGAAGAAAAGCAACAACATGAGCTATTGACGTGTTTCTTCTAACCTTTGACAAGACTACAGTGGAGTTAGAGGGCAGCGAGGGCACCCTGAATCCCAGGGTGTCATGCTGGCAGGCAGAACAAGGTTAGGATTATAGCACTGCTGTGCTATGATCAGCCTACCTGTGCTCATGTAACAGTTTTTTGCCTGTCATGCATCAAGTTGAGGCTCGTGGAAGATGGTACATCACATCTGCTTTGAAATTATATTGAATGCTGCACACCGTGTTGCCCTACTGACAAGACACTGGCTTCTAAAGGAGAGGGAGACAGGATGTTAATTCAGGAGAAAATGTCTAGTGTGACCTCCAGGCTGGATCCTTGGCTGTTGTTGGCCAGGGTGGTGACCAGTTGGTCATGCTGGTTGACACCAGCTGGGGATGTAGGCCTCCAACTCTTGGAGGTGTTTTTCTGCTGCTTGGTGGGATGTCAGGGCAAACAACTAGTTTCATAGAGCTTTTAAATTTTTACTGCTTATATGCAGAGCTGAGAGCTTGGCATTTAAAATGCTTTGTGCCTTACACAGTTGTGCGGTTTTTCTGGGGCTTTACAGACCACAGGCTTGGTGGTTTTTCTCCTTTTTCTATTCTTCCCCTCCCCTTCTCTCCTTCTGTGCAAACCTCATGAAGTGCTTAACTGTTGAAATCCCAAATCTCAAAAGACTTTTTGGGTCTATCCCAAGACTCAATAGATTGGAGGCTTTTTTACCCTTACTTATTCTCTGAAAAAACTTCTTCAGGGGGTGTGCTTAACCAGCCAGCCTGAAAATCAAGGTGCTAAAGGTGTGTGAGTGGAGCATGGGGTGGAAAGGACATGCTTGCATTCAGCCAAGCTTTTAAAAGGCCGCTTACTCCCTAGGGTGGGAAATCAGGGACATGTTTTGAATGGTCTAGAGGATCTGTAAGCCCTGTTCTCATTGATTTTGTGATGCAAGTTATGAGACAGCTCAAGTGCTCTGAAGTGATGACAGGTGAGAATTTGCTGACGGCTGCCAAAATTCCATAAGCCATACTGAAAACGTGCCCATCAGCACTGTGCTGTTTCTAGTTTACCTATTGATTGCACTAACACCAGAGTCTGTTATGCCTGGGAATAAAGTCTAGGATTTCCCTTCAGCTAATCTTCAAAAAGATCTAGTGGACTGGGTGTGTAGAGGTTAGCAGGTCTTACTCCAGATTTGCTGAGTCTGAGAGAGAAGAGGCTCTATAGGATCTGCATGCTGACAAGAGAAGAAATGCCGCATTTGTAGGTCCAGTGGATCTGAGGCAGATGAAGAGACTTTGAATTTGTTTCTAAAGTTGATAAATTTGATGACTGAACAGATTTTTAAATTTTGGCCTGAAGTAAACTGTGTATTCATTGGTACACCACCAATGTGATATATAGGTAAGGAGAAACAGGGATTTAACTGTTGTCTGTATCGAAAGCCCTGTCTCTGAAAATAGGCTGAAGCCAACTCAAGGAAACAAGTGAAAAAAAAATCAAATTCACACTTTAACTAAACTTTAACTAGGGAGGGGAAGAGGGTGAAGTAGGGAGAACATACAAGTGGCCATGACGTTGAAAGGGTTTCATCTAGACAAGTACCCTGTTTTTGGTCAGGGTTGCTCAGAAATGCTTAGAGACAATATAAGAAAAAGGTAGGGACAAGACAGGACATTTTTAGTAGCTGCTCCAGTTAATGGAGCAAAGGCTGCAAGTAAAATATCATTTTTAAGAAATGATACGATACCTTGTCCTCATTTGATTTGTGTAATCCCTTTTTGAACCTGCGTATATTTTGACATCCACAAAACTCTGTGGCAAGGAATTCCAGAATTTAATTAAATATCTTGTGAAAAAGTACTTACTTTATTGGTTTTCAACCTGCAGACTGAATAACCTCTATCTTTTTTTTAATCTTAAGAAAAAATGAATAATGATCCTCTAGTCACCTTTCCCATTCCATGTTGGTGTTTATTTACTGCTGATGTTTACTTCTGCTGTTCCAGTCGCTTCCCAGGATTGTGGTCCCTACTAACTGATCTTTTTTCAAATTTTTTTTTTCATACTTCTTTAAAAATTCTTGCTAAAAGGACACAGCTCAGATCATGGCCATTTTGGATGGGATTTATACATATCCTTTAGTTTTAGCCTCGATACTCTCAAGGGTAGAAATGTGCTTCG
Source organism: Empidonax traillii (assembly GCF_003031625.1). Taxonomy (NCBI): domain Eukaryota; kingdom Metazoa; phylum Chordata; class Aves; order Passeriformes; family Tyrannidae; genus Empidonax; species Empidonax traillii. The sequence continues at coordinate 223,461 of NW_020955633.1, read as the reverse complement.
TTCCACATTTCTTATTCCATTTAACCTTCTAAAATGAGAGGCACGAAAGGGATCAAATTTTGTAGCATCCTTTGTTAAATTTCTGTCTATTGTCCTGTATTTGTTAAATTTTAGACTTCTAACTAGTGAAAGAAATGCAGCTTGTGCTCCTCTGAGGTGATACCACTACTTTATGTAACAGGAGCTCTGCCGAAGTGGACACCACCCGCAAATTCAGTTATCCTGCGTAGTGGCAGTGGGTCCTGGTGGTGTGGTGCAGATGGATGCCTGTGAGGTCTTCAGTAGCATGATGACCATGAACTACCTGCTTGAAGGTGTTTTCCAGAAGTGGCCATTGTGTTTAAAGTTGTTTTCCAAAAGTGACTGTTCCTTACCCCTAGATAGGCACCAGCTCCATGAACAGGTTGTTTGCACGTGTTTATAAAGAGCGCCGCGGCCTCTGCATTGGCACACGTGCTTCTGCTTTTTCCATGTTAGATTCTTGCTTCATTGGATCCTGTCTGTGTATATATGTATTCCATTTCCACCTCCTCTGTGCGTCTAGCAGAAAGGATCAGTAATTTAAATATGCCTGATATTAGAAGAACATTTGCTGGATAACATTTGCATTGCTGCTGTTGATACTTAGATGTTGATTTTATCACTGTATGCTTTCACTCCATACTTAGAAGGGGAAGCATGTTCATGAAAGTGGGATTGAGAAAGCCCTTTTATTTTAAATATGTAGAGACTAGGGGAGAAAAATCCTCCAAGGGAGTTAGTTTAACTGCAAAACAACTGCTTTTTCAGAATCCACTTGGATTCTGTTATCAGCATATTTCTTAATACACAAGGAATTTATTTTTTTTAGCTAAAAGAGGAAGTATGATGAGTAGATCCTAATCAGATACAATATGAAAAGCCTCAATTAGATGCATTTTCCATGTAATAAAACCAATATAAAAAACCCACTTAAAGACACCAGCACCATTATCGTGAACAATGAGACAGTTTCTCCTGCAGTATTTTAAGTGTGTAGCTGTAACTTCAGAATAATTTTCTCCACCAACATGCATATATCCAGGGCTGTTTGGGATTACTTTGATTATCATACAGTAAGATCAATTCTAAATGTATGCACCGAAGCCTGAATAATTTATTTTCCAGACCATTAGAACAATGTGGAGGATCTAATTCCACAGGCAGCTTTTTTGCCAAGAGAGCAAGTGCAAGTCTTTTATCTCTTGGGGAAGAAGTGAGACTCAATCTATGCTTTTAGAGGAAGACACCTGCTTGACTGCTGTATAAGTGCCTATGAGCAATTTGTCTTGAGCAGAGTAATCTGCTCCTTCCAGAGCCAATTGCACAGTCCAAGGCTTGCAAAGAACCCACTACTCGTGTCCTTTTACTCACAGTTTTGCAGCTCAGGCACACACATACTAAATAGCCTAATTGAGATTTACACTGACATCTGTCCTGGAGCAGACACTTGACTCAAATTTCCTAAGTCTCAGGGCTATGGCTGTAGTCCTTCTGGTGTCCCACTGTTTTGACTTTAGAATAAAAGATTTTGCAAAAAAATGTGCAACATTTATTGGGAAAAAAATGTTAGAGGAAGCATCCTTTTGTTTCAGGTTTTGCCATGAGCTGCCCTGCTTACAAGAGAGTGAATTATCATGAGCAATTAGGCAAATAACGTGTTAAACATTTCACAAGAGAATTAAAAAAAATGTTGTTGTCAGCCTGACATCTTTCAAGGGGATTTTGTTTTAAAGTCAGCTCTGCACTCACTAAGTGGAGTTGATGCATCTGGCTGCCAATAGATCAGGATTAAACTGTGGACTTCTCACTAATCTTTTTTCTTTTAATGTTTTCTCTCTTAACCATGCCAGCATCACTGTTTGCATGGAAGTCCCCAAATTATCAATACAATTATCGATACAAAAAGATATCGATACAAAAAGAAGGACTAGGGGGTGGGGATGAGGTAAGGAGAGAAAAAGTAGAGGAAAGGGAACATTCTAAATAACTACATAAAATTATCCGTTACCAATAGGGCCTTAGATACCAAGAGGACGAAGTAAAACCAGACAAGCACTATAGAACCAACTACAACAGCTTTCTCTTGGCTCTGATCCAGAATAAATAAACGTGAGCCCTCTAATCCCTGGATTTTAGACTGGGAATTACGCTGCTGTTCAGTTCAGAATGGGGGGGTGGGGTGGGGCAAGACAGTCAGAGAGCAACCTTTTTGAAAGTTTCAGAAAAGAAAACATTTGGCTATTGTTGGAAAGGCTCCTGTGGCTGTCTTGGTGGGTTTTCGTTCTCTGAAGCATTTCCTTAACCAGATCTTGAGTGTTAAAAAGGCCGGTGAGCGGAGACTTGCAGATGTGCTTCACCTTGTGGGGAAAAGGGAGCTTTAAAGAGCTGTTTAGATGAGAATTAAGGGCAGCCTGTTTCCATGGCCTGGCGTGACAACTGAGGAAATTTATTTGGGGACCACAAGGGGATGTTCTGATGTGGGAAAAGGACTGGACTAGGATGAAGCAGTCTTCAGTAGTGTGTCCTGACGTTGGGAAATCCGGCCTGAGCCAGATGTTTTAATGTTCAAGAGATCCCTTTGCACATGTCAGGGTTTGGTTAATCAACCTAAGGAAGAGCTGCGCGTTCTCTCTTCAAAAACAGGAAGATGGAGAGTATCTCTGAATCAAGGGCAGTGTAATGAGATACTCCTGCTGACCAACTGATCTGAAATATTCATCCCTGATCTAAATGGGGACAGCCACCGTCGTGGCATTTTGCACGAATTGTGTCCTACTTCTGTGATGTTTTGTGCTACTGGTGAATTTCCAGTTTCCGCGAACAAGAATGACTTTGGAGTCAGAAGAGACTGGATTCAAATGCCCAGGCAATGATGTCTCAAGCACTATGCTTTAGATGTCATAAAGAACTTAGTGGGTGATGGAGAAGCAGGCAAGCCCGTCTTGCCTTTACTGTGTCCTCCTTTAATATGGGTGATAGTTGTAGATGTTGGTATCACTCAGAGCAGTGTAGCAACACAGGGGCCATGGAAACTGATGAAAAAAGCTGCCTCTTACTGGTGCTGTTGAATTGCTTCAGAACAAAGGACTGAAGATTATAGCTAAACACATTGCAATGTCATGCCTCTGCTGCTGCTGGGCGTCCACCTTCGTTAGGCTCAATTGATCTGTCGGTGCGGCCTCACTGTGCCTGCAGCTCCAAGGCTGATTTTTGAGGCAGAACCTCCTCCAGGCTGAAGAGGCAGAAGCACAGTTGTGCTTTCTACCCCATTCCTTGGCCAGTTTAGTGCTTTTCCTGACTGTGTGTCAATGTTCTGACCAGTTTGGTTTTAGCTTGGGTTTTTGCCACCTCCCCTTGGATGATGTCCTGTAGTCCGATAGACATTCAGAGTTTTATTCCCATTTTAGGGAATTTATTCCTAATTTGATTCCATTTTTTTTTCCTTGGGCCATGATGATAGCTTTTGTTTATATTCCCTCAGTTATCCTAAATGATTTTCTATGGGTTGCCTTCTTTAAGTAATTCTTCCCTCTCCTCTCTCTTGGTTTTTTTTTTAAATCATTTTAGACCACTTTAAAGATCATGGTCTGTAAGTGGACATAAAGGGAAGGTATATCCAGTGTGTATGATCATGGCATGGACTACAACAAGAACCTCCATGGTTCTTGTAGAGGGTACTTGAGAAAGAGTGAATATGGTGATATGGGATGCTTGTAATATTGTAATATGCTACTGAGTGAGGTGATTTGAGCCCCTGTGTCCAGGAGTTTTCCTTTTCTCAGTGGAGACACACAGGCTGGTGCAGCTGAGATGCATTGCAATGAGGAATAGTCTAGTGCCTTAGTTCTGAACAAAATAGACTGGTCTGCAGCTTGGGTGGGGAGTCCTGCCGTAAAACACAGTTGCCTTTATTGTCCTCTATTGTGGGGGGATTCAGTGGCATTCAGAGACAACCTTAGTAATTAGTGTAAGGAATTACTTTGGCTTTTGTGTTTCTCTTCTGTGTTTCATTTCTGAGGTTTAGCTCTGCCGCAGGATTAGCTCTATCTTTTTCCCTCCCTGCTTCATGAGTTGCCTTATGTTCATCCACTTTATGCAGGTATTTAATGGATATGCTCCTGTGCCTGGCTTAATACTCTTAGGAACACAATTTCTTTCCTAGCCTTTAATTGATTTGGGTAATAAAGTGCAATTATAAAACTCAATAAAAATTGGTTATTTTAAAGGGAGAACAAGAAAGAAAGAAACCTAAGTGATGAGCAGCACAGTGACTATATAATAATGCAAAACCCCCTTCGATTTAATTCTGTTTAATTGCTCAGCTTTACTCATATTGTTACAATTCTGCAGATTTCCTCACAGTTATAAGCAGCACACTTATAAATGCGGTTTTTGAAAGTTCCTTGTGTATATAATAATTGTAAATTTTATGCTTTCGTGGTGGCTGCTGCCTGCACTGGCATCGTCCCTTTTCTTTGTTCCTGTGCCTAGGAAACCTGTATTACTGCTCCTCCTCAAATTTTTCCTAAACCAGCCAAGTTCTCTTCTGAGGATTGAATTACCAATGAAGTGTCACATTAGGAGTAAACATGTTTGGGGGCTTTTAATGTTATAGGAGGATTCTTCCTCCTTCTCTGGTCCCTTTACACTTTAACTGCTCTCTTGCTTCCAAGAGAGGCTAGACCTTGGACAGGAGCTAATAAGAAGAATAATGAGGTGTTCTGCCAGGCAAGTGCTCTGGCAGGATTTGTTTATGGCATGTGTCAGGGATGAGAGACTGTGTATATTAGGATGGGAAGAACAGGGGATCAAAAGTGCTTCAGCCGTTCTGGGCAGCTCTCAAAGGTACCTAAATAGGACATGGATTTTTTTCAGTCCCATTGAATTTTTTCAGTTCTTGCAAAGGAGAACCGAATCTTTGGGAAATTTCTCCTTTACTCAGTGTCTGCTTTTTCACCAGAGAGGAAGAGGCCTGGTATCTAAAGTTATGTCTTAAATTTAGGAAATCCGTGTCTTTTTCTCGAGTGTTACATATTACTGATGAGTTCTGTGTAATTTTTTTCTTCCCCCTTTGTTTGCACTACTGAAAATGCCATAAGGAGAGACAATTTCTTATTAGGTGTGACTGCTGGGTTACCTCAGCAGAGCCATTCTACCACTGCCATATTGACATGGATTAGTATCTGGAGTTTCTTGGATACAATAACTGAGTTTCTCTGTTTCTCTTTGTTTTCCCAGCTGGGAGGATGTGGAATCCTTGGTGTAGGCATCTGGCTGGCTGTTACCCAAGGGAACTTTGCCACCCTCTCCTCTTCTTTCCCGTCCCTGTCAGCTGCCAACCTACTGATCGTCACAGGGACGTTTGTCATGATCATTGGCTTCGTGGGCTGCATAGGCGCCATCAAAGAAAACAAGTGCCTCCTGCTGAGTGTGAGTATTAAACCACTGTGTTGCTGCGGTGTTTACTCTCTTATGGTGTTTTTACTGTTCTAATGCATGTTACAGTGACAGGGATTTCATCACAAGTTGCTCACTTGACGCAGATGAGATGCGAGTCATGTTTGAATCAGGCTTCGATCACTTTCAGGAGCTGCTCGATCATCCCTGACCGTGCTTTTAATCTTAGCATGGAGGATGAGACCTGCAAGAAGGGAATTGTTGGAGGTGGTATATGATTCATTGAACTTTTCAGGGAAGAAGAGTTTTGTGAGGACATCTTTTGCAGTATATCCTTGAATTATTTTTTTCACAGCTTTGGTAGAGATCTATTCCAAATACTTGCCCTGTTGGGATGGATGATCTGAAGTCCTGGACAGAAAGAGCAGTGTAGGCAGGAAATACTGTGAAGAGACTGATTTTGGTTTCAATTGAAAAACAAGACCTTCAGACTTGACAATGCTGGTTTAGCCAGTCATTAACTCTGAAATGAGTGAGATGACAGGAGGCAAAGGTACCAGCACAAGGATAGTGCTGTGAAATCAAAGATCAATAAAGTGCCATCTGTCCATGATTTCATGGAGGCTTGAGCCACATCCATGGGTTATTTTATCAAAATGTAATTTGTTGCCACTCAAAGCTGAACTTCAGGAGTAGTGAATACCTGCTGTAGTTGGTGTTAGTGTATATTTTGCATCCTGTTCAGCTTAGGACCAGGAAGTGAGATGATCTTTCTGCTCCAGTCTGGGACTTCACCGTGAAGAAGGCAAACCTCACAGTGAAGTGAAGCTAGGGTTCAGTTTGGTGATCTGGAGATGCCTTTGTAACACGTTGTTCCTTACTATGCTTCACATATTTATTTTGTTCCCCTGGGAACTACAGAATGAGTTCAGTCACGCAGCCTCCAAATCTCCCGAGTGACTCTGAGATTCCAAACCTTCAACAGAGGACTCTTGACAGACCTCTGTCTTAGTGAGTTGTTTCTCCCGATTTTTAACCAGTCAGGACTAGTCAGTCTAGGCTTTTTATGTGGCAGGTATGTGGTTTGAAACTAAAATGAACAATATAAATCAAAATTAAGGCAGTTACATGAGTGGAAATTTAAACTGGGGAGGCTGAAAGTCCTTGACATTCTCAGCAGTCTTATAAATACCCACTTTGTGGAGGAAGTATCTGGCCAGCCACATGCAGTGGATTGCAACTTCAGTGCCAATGCAACAGGAGCCCACAGAGTGCTGAGTCTAAAAGTATAGCTTACATGTGCAAAAACCTGCTTTGTGCTTTTTTGAAGGCCTAGCTCAGATGTGACGCACAGTGAGCAGGGCCTTCTTGTGTGTCAGGATCAGGTCAGAGTCTGGCAATTTAGTCCTTGGTACTGGAAGAGTTTCAGCCTTTTATTTAACGTGGGTCTTTGGCCCTCATGTCTCCCTTTGGCAAGGGTGAAACCTCCCTTGATCAGCTATCATTGCTGCAGCTAGGGTGAATGTACTCAGCCAACCCTACCTGGGCATTCTTTTAGGGAGATGTAAATGTTTGTAGGTACTGCTCCTCCTAGCATATGGTGCACAATGCTCAGAATCTAATGCCCTTCAATGCATGATGTAAGGACTTTACTAGGTGAATCAGGTTTAGTAATGTAAAGGAATCCAAATTCATTTAGGAACTCTTTGCATGGGAGAATAGGGAAGCTTGATCTGATTTGGTACTCACATTTCACTCTGTCTGCATGTCCTTACCTTTTTGTGCTGTAGCTGTTAAATGTGGCATCTACTTTACTCAGTTTCCTTCAAAATTAAGTTATGTTAGAGCTGATTACAGCTACTTTAATTCTGAATAAGCCAAACTATAGAAGGTTGAAATAGAGTTTCAGTAGTCTACATTGAATTCACTTTTTGTTTAGTCTGAAGTAACTTTACATTGGTACTTCCTTACTGTCAGTAAATACCAGAAATACTGAGATTTTTGATCTCTTCTGAGTTCATTTGTTGTGCCTGTCTCTCTGGAAGGGAAATGAATGGTTGTAGGAGCTCCTGTTTCTGAGAGCAAAGACTTAACGTGTAGGTTTGTCCTTAGTCGTCCTTTCCTCAAATTGATGGTTCTATTTGTTTGAAATAGTGTTTTCAAGTTCAGGGCTGGTGTATTTAATTTTGGCCGTCTCCTCTTTTTCTAGGTAACATGGATAGTAAAATAAGTGCTTGAATGAAAGAAATTGCTGAATATCAAACCAAGACTGTTCTTAGGGTGTGTGGTTGCTACATCTCTTCATTCCATTTCTTATTCCACAGGTGTTCCCAACACTATGTTCTGCCAAAATAAAAATAATCTCTTCTGAAAGTAACTGGTTTTTCATTAAACATCCCTGAAAATGCCCCCTCTCTACTGCTTTTTAAGAGGATTGTTTTGTTGCAGCTGGGATGCAATAGAATTTATCATCTAAGTTGTAAAGGAAAAGCTCCTAAGTATTGGCAGCCTGGTGTTAAACACGCATAGTGTTCAACAATCACTGCAGGATCAAGTCCTTAACGCTCCTTTCTACATCTCCCTGGCCACCACTTAACATCTGGCTTTGGTCCTGGTAGTAGCTGCGATTGCTTTTGGAACTGAACTCCTGTAATTTATGTCTGCAGAAGGTATTACCAGAAATGTGACAGCAGCTCACGGAGTAAGTTGTCTTGCTCTCGTGTGATGTCACTGCCATATCTTCTTGTGCAGCATTTGCTTTAGCTAACTTATCGTAACTTCTTCCTTCGTTTGGAAACAGGGGCTTTGATAGTACACAGAGGAACTGAAGTCTGTCTGTTACAGGTGCTTAAGATGGGATGATAGAGGCTATTTGGCTCTATCTTGGTATGGGCAGTATATGCTGTTGCACTATTTGCTGATAATGTATTTGGATTGTTCGCCCTCACTCCCTGATATTTGTCAAACCCCAGCACTAGAATCACAGAATCATAGAATGGTTTGGCTTGGAAGGGACATTAAAGATCATCTATTTCCAGCCTCCCTGCTGTGAGCAGAGACACCTTCCACTAGACCTGGTTACTCAGAGTCCCATCCAGCGTGGTCCTGAGCACCTCCAAGGGTGGGAGTCTACAACCTCTCTGGGCAATCAGTGAGTGTCTCACTATCCTAACAGTAAAGAATTCCTTCCTAATATCTAATCTGAACTTGCCTCTTTCAGCCTGAAAGTCATTCCTCCTTGCTTTGTTACTACAGGCCCATGTGGAAAGCCCGTCTCTGGCTTTCTCCCCAAGGCTAGTCTTGATCCATTCTCTGCCCAGCCTGTATTTATTCTTAGTGTTCCTTTGACCCAGGTGCAGGACCTTGTGCTTGGCCTTGTTGAACTTCATGAGATTCTAAACCAGTAAAGAAACAAGCACTAAACAACCTTAGGGAACAGGGAGGGACAGGAGATAGACAAGGTCTGGAGGCAGTTGAAGCAGGTTTCTGGTGGGCTTAAAACCATTGAAAAGTTATTGATGGAGTACTAAAAGGAAAGGAAGAAGTAAAGCTAGGTTGTTGATTTTACGCAGTCATGCCTGGTTTAATCAAGAACAATTCGGATCTCCCCTTGCTCATATCTCCCATAGTGCACCTTATCCTAATGATAGGGTGTTGGTCTGACCTGCAATGACTGGAAACAAAAATTTCCCATAGAAAGGGGTACCTCTTGTTCTGCATTTTAAAATCAGAAGAAAGAGGAAAGGAAAGATAGTGGCATTTACTAATTGGGAGGATGTGCTGGTGTTATTGGGGTGGATGGTTTGCAGGAAGACATTGAAGATACTGCAGGAGGCATGGAGCACTACTGGGATCCTAAAATGAATTGGGAGGGAGCAAGACAGGAAGAACTAGTAGCTCAACCCACTTGCACTGGAGAAGCAGAAGTATGTGTGGTATTAGTTATGTGTTAGACAAAGGATGTTTGTGTATGGTCTTTCCTTAGGAATAGTGCTGTTGTTTGATGATGTGATAAAGGGTGAGATTTCCCAAGGAGTTTGCTTGAGTGAATGAAAAATGAGCAGTATCAAAGAGACATTTCAGTCTATTTTCATTTCATACACGAGATTGCAGAGCAGATGAGACTCTGATCCTGTGTTTTTGTCTTCTCCACATGACATTTGTATTGGGTTGTCAGCATACCTGTCAGCTCTTTGGTCTTAGGCTGCTGTGATGCTAGGTGTGAATGTTAGTAATTGCTTACCTCTGGCATTTGCCGATGACTTTTGACAGAAAGAAGGACAGACCAAGTGTTTTCAGTAGCAGAGGACAGACGGAGAAAGGAAGTCGAAAGCAGTTGTAAAGTTTAATTTGTAAATGAGATTTTTGCATAGCTGTGTACAATAGTCAGGAATGATCCATGTTAACTCTCTGAATAGAGAGTTTAGATAGTCTAAAGCTTCACAGATGTACTGACTTGAAAGGACTGATCTGGTGTCCACAAACTAAGGAGCTGGCAGATATTCTTTACTCAGTGGCAAGGTATAGTCAGGAGAGTGCTTCATTAGTCTTTTAAAGAACAGGCCCATTCCTATTTCTCTGCCTTCAGAGGAATACAGTAATATGAAAATGTAAAATCGAATGTAAAGAAAAAAAATAAAAGGAAACCTCAACCACCCTGTGTGTTCTGCACAAGTACATAGATGGGATAAGTTTTGCAGCTGTCATTCTGAGATCTCAGTGAGCAAAGACTAGCACTGATTCTTATTTGTTCCAGCTACAGTGTGAAAGAAGATAAAGCTTTCCATTATGAGATTTCCCAGGGGAAATCAAACCAACAGGCATTCTTGAGATAAGTATCCAACCTGGTGTATGTAATCTTACATACACCATCTGAATGTAGATGCAAATGGGTGAACGAAGCAGATGAATCTTTCTTTCTTCAGAAAGATTTGTTTAACATTTCTGCTTGTCTTGCTGCTCAAGATTGTATGACAGAGGTCCCTCTGCTACAAGCTCAACTGTAATTAGAAAATGGTATCATTGTTCTGATGAGTTGGGTCATTGTCCTCAACTGGTGACAGAGGTAATAAGCTAAGAATCTGACTTGAGAAAGTTAGTTTATGGCCGTCTGCTGATTTTTTCGTAGGTATTTGGTCCTGCATTGCTGGATCATCTAGCTGTCCTGCAAATGCCTATAGGCTGTCTTGACACAAAATTACTAATCTATCTTTGTTCATTTTCCCTTTGCAAATGGGATGTAGTTCTAACATCCATCAGAGCTATTAGCCATACCCATCGTCTTTGTGAATTTTAACAGAATGTTTGGCTTGTGTGCTCTTTACCCATTGCAGTGCACGTGCTGTCCCGCTGAGGGCAGGTCCTTGCAGGAGCTGAGGCACCACCTTGCTGTACCACTCCAGCACAATCAGTTACGGTGGCCTGATCATGGTACTGACTTCAGGCAGGTGCTGTATTCACACGTGAACAGACCATTTATCTATGCTAAAGAAATTTATGCCTGATTAAGTACTTTCATGCTCAAACGTTGACCTACCTGATCCTTCAGTGTCTGAGTAAACATTATCTTTTAGGTTAATTGCTTAGGATCTATGTTTGAGAAGTTAAATTGCCTGAATTCTCTACCTTTTGTACATGTTTACCAGAGATCTATATTTGTGTGCTTGCACTGAAAAAGGTCTTTCATTATTCCATGGATAGTCCAGGTTAAAAGTCTTAGCTCTAGACATTAAATCATGATGGATTATGTAATTTATCTGTATTACAGTATCCCCTGCAGGCAGCCCATGAGGATGCTCATTCTGTATAAAACTCCTAGTAAGCAGAGGTACCTGGCCAGTAGAGTTTACCATCTAATTAGATAAGACAAATGGAAAATATTATTATCCTCATTAGACAGATGGGGAGCTGCAGCAAAGTGAAACGAAGTGCCTTGGGTAAGTTGCACTGGGAGATTGTGGGAGAGCTGTGAAGCAAACCCAAATTGTCTAAATCTCAGTGCCTTTATCATTTTTCTGTGATTACAGCAGAATGTCTTGCCATCCTGAGTGCTTCAGTGACCTTTAAGAAGTATTTAGTCCATGTTTCTATATTAGCAATAGAAAATTTGATTTCTTTTATCATATGGATTGTGTCCAAATGATAAATAAAAGCATCCCAAAGCAAAATTATTTCTGAATTTTTATTTTGTTGGAAGTGCCTAGTTTGGCAGACTTTGCTGTTTTCCATGGGCTCCACTCAAAGGCTTTCCCAGCTGAGCTGATCAGCCTAATTGCAACATTGCCTTCAGTTAAATGTGAAACAGAACATTTAGAGAAGCTGCCAGAAGGGGTCTAGATGCACTAGAACATGGTCTAGTGCATTTTTTTGCAAATATGAACTTACTTTTGGTCTAGAAAATCATAGTAATACTGGTAAAAAACCAGTATCAGGCCCTTTATGAAGGAAGGATTTTATACTTATTTGATTGTTACAGCATCCATGTATAGATGTTTCCATATGGTTGAAGCTTAAGTAATAACCCAGGTCCTAGAAGGAAATAAGATCCTTAAGCAGTTCTTTATTTCACCCTCAGATTTGGCAGCACTTTTTTTTTTTTTTTTCTGCAGTGATTTGGTACAAAGAACACATTCTTCTGCTCCTGGCTGGAATGCAGCATGGTCAATAATCCAATCAAAAAAGGTAGAGGATGAGGGGATTCTTTGCCACACGTTGCCTACACCAGAATAAACTAGAAAGGGGAAAAGGCTTGAAACAGATAAAATACTCATTCCTCTCTGATTACCCAAAGCTAGCTGCCTTCTTATAAAGCACCAGTGTTGGGTGTGTTCCATCACATCATAGATTAGACAAATAACAAAATGTCTTAGACACACTCTCTTTCCTCTTATTGCTGATTTGTGGATAACCCTGATTTTTATAGTAGAAAAGTTGAAACAATGGTTAATGAGAAGAGGAAGGAAAGTAATAGACTGATCTGTGTGTTCAGTTTAATTTAAATGAGGACCTCATGTTAATAGCAAGTAGTTCATCGCAGTTGCTAGAATGAATAAGATCAAAATTAAACCTTGATAGTAGGTCAGGACCAACTGTGGAATGCGCTGATGGTATTTACATGTCTGTGTGACTATCCAGACATCAAAAGAGTCTCATTTACAGAATAGTCCAAGGGGAAAATGAACACCCGTGATGTTTTGTGCTGTGCTGTTGAGAGTTTTCTGAACTTCAGCCAGCTCATCTGTAAGTGAAATAGCAATAAAGAAAATGAAGAAAAACTTAATGAGTGGAAAGAAAAAGAGACTAAAAAACCCTACTATTCTCAATAGTGTCACTGGATCCAGAGATCTGACAACTGAAACTTCACTGGTGACAGGAAATTTATTTCACAGCAACTAAATGGGAAAAAGCAGCCCATGAATGACTTTGTCTCAGTAATGTAATGCTACAGATCAAACAGTAGATTCTCATTCCAGTTTAGCACATGAGCTGGTGTTGTAGTAATCAAACTAGCAAAATCAGGGAGATGGTAGCTGCAGCCACTGCAGCAAGCAATGCGAAGCTCAGGCAGATGCCATACGTACAGCCTGAGAGCATTATACATCACGTATAGCACTTCTCTGTGTAGTGCTGTGTTGCATATGAAAGCCCCGTTTGGACTGTAAGTACTGAGCACCAACCTCCCCTAGTTTGGTTGTCTCTGTTAGGAAAAATCAGCTTTTCATTGCCTCTCAGTTTTTAGCTCCTCCTGCTTAGCTGGTACTGCAACTCAGGAGGGGATTTTAGAGTTCTCCCCTTCCCACATTCTTTTCTTCGACTCTGGTAGCAGTTAGTCGAAGGAGCTGGGAACAGAGGAGAGAAAAATAAAGCTGCTTTCCTTCCCTTCTCTTTTTAGACTCAACCCTAGGCTCAGTGTGTAGGAAGGGCTTACCTCATAGGGTTAGTTTTCCAATACAGACTGATGCAACATCATTAGTGCCTGATGTGCTTTGAGATATAGAATCATGCAGTATCTTGAGTTGGAAGGGACCCATAAGAATCATCTAGTCCTACTACCTGATCCCCACAGGATTGCCTAACTAAACTAAACCATGTAACTAGGAGTGTAGTCCATATACTCCTTGAACTCTGACAGGCTTGGTGCCCCACCTCCCTGGAGAGCCTGTTCTGGTGACTAACCACCATCTCAGTGAAAAACCTTTTCCTAATGTCCCCATCCCTTTTTGTAGTGCCAAGACACTGCTTTATGGCAGTCCAGCCACGTGGAAGCACCATGTGCAGGAGTCAGTGGAGCAATACCAATTTATATCAGTTGAAGGTTTAATCTGTTTGTCTAAATGGCTATCAGTGTTTCTGAGTTCCTAACTCATTAATCTTTTAACCAGTAATTGTTAGCAGTGTCTTAGCAACATCAGCTTCTCTGACCTGTGCAGGCTTAAGTTCCTCTATCACTTGAAAAGCCTCCCTCACCCCATCTTTTACCTCAGCACTCAGCCAACTCTCATGTGCCAGAGGTTTCTTGAAATAAAAGCCTGGCCGTGAGACATTTCCAAAGTGGACCCAGAAACTAAACCTCATCTTGCCCTTCTACTGCCTGCGAGGATTTGAGGGGGGTCACTGCACATCAAGTTGCCAGGGCAGTTAAGTAGTCTAAGGGACCTCATGGTAGAAAACCAGAGAATAAGACTACCTGGTGGTGTGGAAAACACTTTCAAGAAAGCCTGTTTTCTACCAGAGCTTGCAGTTTCTGGACAGATACACTTATTGTCTGATCTGTAAGTCTGTGCTCTGCTGCTTTGGACAGACTTTTGCTCTAGAGCTAAGATCACCTGCAAGGTCTGAAAGGCAATAGATTTCCTTCCATTTTGAAAGTAAAGGACAGGTAACCTGTGTGTTCCTTGCCTGCACAGACATTCGTGTCACTTTTGAGCATAACATTTGATAATTTTTTTTCCCTAAGAATAAAATTATCTCCTCGGGTAGAAAGCAATAGGCTTACCAAAGCAGCTTGTGTGCTTATATTCCCAGTCATTCTTTTGTCATTTTTAACCACCTTAACAGTGCATCCTAAATTGAAGAGCAACATTGACGTCTTTTTCTATAAGGATTAGAATTACCTGAACCTCAGAAAAATGTAGCTCTGGAGGTAAAGAAATGGAGGCTAGAGTTTGTAAATCAGTGGTGCCTATACAAGGTATAGCCAGAGCTGATTTGGTGCTATAAATGTTTTAGATCCCCAGTAGGAGAATATTACCACCTTAAAGGCGGAAAAGGTAAGCCAAATGGACTACTTGTTCATTTTTTAAGCTACTAAAAGACCATCCCATGTGCATCTGATGCAGCAGCTTCTGTGTACCACATTTGAGAACAGCAAATGGGGTAAAATCAGCAGTAGAATTTAAATACAGACAACATCCTTTTTCTTTGTTCTCTCCTTGATGACCTTCTCACCATCTCCTTCATGTGCACATACATCACAGTTTCCAGGCACTGTTTTGAGCCTCCTAGAAATAAGATAAATCTTCTATTGTTATAACTGGCAGGTGAGGTCCCATTGCAAGCTTAGCTCAGGGTTTGTAAGTAGGTGTAAAGGGAGGACTGCAGAATTTCACAGTCAGTTTTTCCCCTTTGGCTCATCATAAGTCAGCTGAGCAGCATGGTCATGTCATTTGCCCTTATCATCTTGGGGGAACTTCTGTCAGTTTGCCCAGCACTTGAGGTCAGCCAGATGTTCAGTGTGAACACGAGTGTGAAGCCAGCCCTGCCAACGTGCTCCTCACGGAGGGTGTGGGCACCACTTGCTGCTGCTCTCCTGCTCCTCTTGGGACACTGAGCTGTCCAATCCTGTTTCATTCTGGCACTCCAGATAACAAGAAATATCCCAGGGAAGAAGCTCCATTTACTAAATACACAGGTGGTGTTATAGTGTGAGTAAAAGGCGTAAGTTCAGACACTTATGAATGTTGCATGTCATCATCATAGATGGAGAATATTGTATTAAACCCAAGGCAGAGCCTTTTAGTTGTATTGACTCTATCCATTACCTGTGTTAGATGGACTCAAGCAGCTGCTTTGTCATCAGTGGAGTGGCTCAGGGACTTGTAAGAGCTAGTCCAGTGTTTCATTTCTTCTACAAACACTCGTACTTCACAAGTAGGATGAGTTTTTCTCTCAACTAGTATGCAGATTGACACCGTGTCATGTCACACCTTTGCATTATGCATTATGCAGAGAGATGAAGCAACCCTTAAAAGGCCAGTGAGCCCTCAATTTGTGCTAAGGAGTCTGTGCTCTGTTAAATGGGCCTATACCCACCTACTGCTGTTGTGATATTAGAGTGAGACCCGGCCAGTATTTGATGACACCTCATTGATTTTAAGTCAGTTGTTGGAGAATATGAAAAATTACTGGAAAAAATGCCAGTTAAAATCCTTTGAAGCATAGTATGGGAATATCAAGTCTCTCAACTCTCACTCTCTAATGCAGAAAGACTGAATGATTTCAACTGGAAGCAGTAATGAGACTAAAATGAAACACTGTTAATGTGTTAAGATGGCATATGTTGTATATCTTCCCAGAAATAATTACTGCAGATTTCTTTGAGCTTTATTGATCAGCAGGAGTTCTTGCACTTTCATAAAAAATATAGTCCAAACATAAACAAAGATGTACTATATATCCAGCAGGCATAAAGCGTGCAAGACTTGTCACAATTAGAATGAATTAACTATTGAGGCTTTTAGAGAATAATAGTTGATGAACCAAATTTAGATACATGCCATTTTCATAATGGAGTTTCTGTTCATAAGTTTGCTCGTATATATTACTGCCTTTTTACAGTTTATGAGCAAACTTATCATTTTTATGCTGAAAAAAAAGATGATTGTGAGGCTAAAGAGATTTACTTCCAGGGGAGCATAAAAGAGCTAAATATGCACAGCATGGCGGAGAGAAGGCTCAGATGGGACACAAATCTACAAATATTCAAGAGTCTAAATGCTGTGGGCAGGAAGGTAGCGTGCATTTTGCGTCAGAGGGTGGGAAGTAGAAGCAATTGTTTGGAACTAACGAAAGGAGCATTCGAATTTGGTGTCCGCAAAAACTTTAGTACTGAGATGTTGAATCTGAATCCACTGTGAAGGAAATTGATAGAAGCAAACTGCCCTTTCCCTTTTGCTCGGAAGTTCATGTAGTAGATTAATACACTGGGATTTTATTGACCATAATTCTGGTTATTTTTACAGTCTGGGCACTGTCCTGTCATTTCTCATTCGCTGCACTGTCTCTTTCTGTACAAGTCTTCCAGGCTGCAGAGGAAGTCACTTCCAAGTGCAATTCCCACTGCACTTTTACTTCTATTCTCATCTACTTGCTCAGTACCTTGGAAAAGAAAATCAAAGAAAATTTAAGAAAAATAAGCGAACCTTTCATAGTGTTCCCATTTCCTATTAATATATCAGATCAAAATGTCTGTGGGGAATTATGTTAAATCAAACTTCTCATGAGAACTAGTGGTACATGAAACACTTTTGCTTTCAAAAGTGGAATAAAGTTTCTTTGGGGTTTTTTGATTTGTGTTTTTTTTTTTTTTTTTTTTTTTTGAGTCCTGATAAAAACAGTACCATATCAGTTTTTATTCTGTGGAAGTCATGCTACCAGTATGTTAGAAAAAAGCTGTTCTGGGAAGCCTTTTAAAGTGCTTGAGGATGATCTTCATATTGCTGTGCTTACAAAGCCAGATCCAATATTGTCAAAAGTACAGGACCCTTATGAAGAGTGGGTGGTTCTGCAGTTTTTTTCATTATCTCAGTGGGAATTCTTGCATTGATTCAGAGTTTTCTTAGGTGGCTTGATTTTTTTTCCAAAGTGTGGAATATGCAGTAAATTTGGCAACAGTTTATTACATTCAGAATTTCTGATGATGTTACCTCTTTTGGTGCTCAAGTTTATGCATCTAAGTTTGTTGATGCATGTGCTGTAATTTGGTTGGACATGGGGATGCTACACTTCTGCAGAGAAGATAGAAGATTTTTGACAATGCCAACCATGGTAATCAGGCATCTCCACTCAGTCCAGTAAATATTATTTGAAAATAAATAATAAAATTTATGATAAAGTAACAGGAAAATTACAGAACAAATTTAGGGAAAGTTCTTCATTTTCAGACAGCTCTGTAAAGTGTGGCTGCTATAAAATCCTGTAAGTTCTTTTGGCTTTAAAGGAACTCTGTGAATTTTTAGGTCTCCTAGTTTCAGCTGGGATAGAGCTCATTTTCTTACCATGACAGTAGGTAAAAGTTTGATGTAATTTATTAAAAAAAAAATTACACCTGCAGTATTAAAGAAGGACATTATCCCTGAAGTGAAGGATTTGTGCAGGATGTGAGGTTATTTTGATAGTACTTCTGTTCATATCAAATCATAGTCTAAAAATCAAGCTGAGATGTTTGAAATGTGTGGAGAGCCTGCATTTTAATCTGCGAGCCTTTGTCTCAAATCAGAATAAAAAGATAAATGTAATAATTGGGCAGTTGTGGACCACACCAAGCCCCACATTCCTTTACATTTCTTGACACGGAGGAATAATACCACCTTCTTCCAGAATAAGATAAGGCTGTGTCTAAAGTGCTTAGCCTGATTTGAAGCTCCCCAGTAGAAGAGACATGTACATACCAGCAGGAAAGGAATCCAGTGGAGGGCCACTGTGATGATTATGGGGCACATGATGTGCAAGGACAGACTGAGGGAGCGCGGTTTGTTCTGCCTTAAGAAAAAATTAAAGCAAGGAGGATATTTTATTCATGCCTTCAACTACCTTACAGTAGAGTCTAAAGAAAATACAGCCTTTGGAAGGATTCACAGAGATGACACAAGGGGTAACAGGCACACGTTAAACGAAATTCCAGTTAGAGATACGGAATATTTTTGTTTTCGTGAATATGGTCAAGTGTTGGAAAAAGGTATCTGGTGAGGCTGTGGATGACTGTTCATCCTTGGAGATGCTCATAAGGTGAGTGGGCACAGCTCTGCACAGCTTCATCTACTTGACGGTGCCATTTGGTAAGGGTTTGAACCAGATGATCCTCAGAGGTCACTGACAGCCCGTGTGTTTCTGTGATTCTAAGAGACTGTGTCTTCTAGCAGCCAGATTGGTCAATTTTTGAGTACCAAAGCTAAATATGTATACATTAAGACCAGGCAGACAAATTAAAAACCCTCCCAGGCTGTGAAGACCGACTCTCTTAGCCCAACAAATTCTCTGCCATTTCCTCTACCTGAGGTACACGTTAATTAGTAAGTGGAATGTAATACTGAAATTAAAGCTTATCGGTGAGGACTTGGTAACCCAGTCTCACTTTAAAGCAATATCCTTGACTATATCAAACTTACAGTTCATGTTACAGAGGAAGCACTGCCTGTAACTCTTCTATTTTTTTTTTTTTTCTCTGCATCCTGGGAGCTGCTGCAGCTGAAGAGCAGTTGTCTTGCTGGAGCATTTTCACAGGTGCAACCTACCTGCTCATGCGTTGTAGTTCATACTGTCTCTTTCAGAAAAGAAGCTGACTGTCTACCTTGCAGACAGTTTAATAGTGTAGGCACTGTGAAATGGAAAACGGCACATGCTGACTGTTGAAGTTACTTGCTCAGATTCGTAGGTAGGTTATGCTAACTTGAAGGCAGTGTAGTCTAAACAATTTGTTTGCTAAGCCATGAACTTGAGAATTGTTTTGGAATGTATCACTATTCCAAAGAGACTGCTGGCTTTTGGATCTTCTTACTACTTTCATGTTGTTTGCTGAAGAGAATTTGAACAATACATTGCAAGAAACTTCTGTCTCTTGTCATTAGCTAAGTTGAGACAAGAGTCTGGCACACTTAGATCTTGCTGTCTCCTTCTGAGACAGACCCTTTTCAAACTAACTCATTATTTCAGCGGTCAGTCTAAACATAGCAGTCTTGATTCTGCCATCAGTTACACCACGTCTTGTCTGGGTCACTTTTGTCTTTGGGAGACAGTGAGATGATCACCTAATCCTGACGTAGAGATGGGCAATTGGAGCAACATGGTACAACTGCTGGAGGAAGGAGAGGCAGTGGGGAGGCAGAGGACCCAATCCTGTGTGTTAGGGTGTAGCGCTCAGTCACCATGCAGAGAGGCAAGTGTCTGTAACGTCTGAGAAACCAGGGAATCTTGGGTTTTTTGGGAAGGAAATAGAATTAACTGGTTCTGTGCCTTTGTGAGCTGTGATGGAAAAATATTTTAAATTATGTACATAGGGTACAGTTCTTGATTCTCCCACTGATATTATGAGGCTGGATGAAGGAGAGTGGAAGTAGTGGGTCAAAAGCCTGGTACAGCTCCAATGGGGATGGAGTTGAAAGTTGAGACCTCCTCTTCTCTAGCAGATTCTTCTCTCTGACATCAGGAGGGGGGTGCATATCTATGAGGTGGGCTTGACAGCAGTTGCATACTGCCTTTTCCCTATTCCTTGAATGAGAACCTGTGAGAAAGTCATAGGCTTTATAAAATATAAAGGTAGCTGCTGAGGAACTGGCTGTGTTTATCTGAAGGGTTAGGAGTCAGCAGTGGTAGGCAGAAAGGCATCACCTTACCTCCCTTCTCATCAGAACTCCTGTGGGGTTATTTCAGGTGTAATTTATGAAAAGCTGAGGAGTAGGTACCCCTCCACTGAACCTGTATAGGTTGCATCCCACTGTTTGACAAGTAGTATGGTAAAGCATTTCCCTGTACAAGGTCAGATTAATC
Organism: Empidonax traillii; assembly: GCF_003031625.1. Classification (NCBI taxonomy): domain Eukaryota; kingdom Metazoa; phylum Chordata; class Aves; order Passeriformes; family Tyrannidae; genus Empidonax; species Empidonax traillii. The sequence continues at coordinate 203,280 of NW_020955633.1, read as the reverse complement.
TTTTTTTATGGAGTTTCACATGAATGCTTTGCTTTGGGATTGTTTCTCCATGCATAAATCTTTATTATACCAACAGCCTACAGCCCCAGTGAACCAAACAAAACTCATTTTTATTCCTCTCTGTATTTATCACCACAGTGAGAGAACTCCATTGAAAAGGCGCTGTGAGAGTTTCCAGCAGGTGCTGGGGGGGAGTTGAGCTCTGTAAGAGCTTTTAGTTCCTTCCTTTTAAATTTTAATGGTTTATGCCAAGCTGGTTCTGGCCCCAGGTTGGGCATCATTCCCTTTGGAATGACACTGAAGACTGAACTGAAAATGAACTGTTGTTGGAAGGTGCTGTGGGAATAGAGGAGCAGGTTGTGCATATGTCCATGCATGCACTTTAGGATGGTGAGTCAGAAAATGTGCTGAAGTGTGCAGGCTGTGCTTTGCAGCCGGCTCAGGCTGAAGCCTTGATTTCTACTTTCAGTGAGTTGGTTTGGGTTCAGGTGTGGGTCTTCTTTAGAGGGGGAAGACACATGTGCTGGCATGTAGGTGCTTGTGGTTTTTACCAGATGATGAATTTGAACCCTACACCTTGAGGTTGACCTCATATAATTTACCTTAGTAATAAAAGATACAGTGCAGGTCTCTACACACAGGGGGATTGCTAATACGTGTTAGTTATCTGTGATATAACTGTGTTGGTTTTGTCAATGAATGCAAATGGAAAGCAAGATAAAACTATGTGTTTTACATAGAACAATTTTTTTTTTTTTTATGGAGATAAAGGATAATCCTACTTATCTAGGTTTTGACTTTCTGAACAGTGTACATTAGTTATGGTTCAGTGTATGACTTCCAAAATCTGAGATGCATGAAACCAAATCCCCAGCTTGGAGGAACCTCTGAAGGAAAGACTTAGACATGATACATAACCATCACTGAGAGGACTTTTATTCTCATATTTTCTAAATTTTGAGTGCTCAACTCTGCAATTTTAACACCTGCTGTGATGGCAATGTCACACCTATTTCTCTCGTGTGAACTAAGGCAGGAGCACCGTCACGGTTTCGCCAGAAGGTCCACCCTGCTTTTGCTGATGAACACACCAGCTCAGCTGGCAACAGCAGCTGCCTGCTCCAGTCTGAAGATGGGGGGTTTTAGCAGAGTTAGTGTTGCAGGGGAAAACACTCTTGAGTTGTGAAATTTCACTTAATTTACTGCCAATTAGGATAAACTTTGAATTGCTGATCCTGGTATTGAGAAATAATGGCACACCCCCTTGCCAGTCACCAGTCCACTTGCTGTACACGTCACGTGCTCAGTCACGAGGGTCAGTGGAGGGGGCTTTCCTTTCTCTGCCATTCCTTGTTTCTTGCTTTTTTTTTCCCCCTGACTCCAGCATGGGGTCCTCCCCAGGCCACTGTCTTCTCAAAGGCCTTGCCCCTCCTGGAGTATCCATGTGTGCAGGTATTCTCTGGCCCTGCCTTGATTGTCCCTGGTGTCTCCTGCCTTAGTTGGCTGCTGCCTGTAGGTACAGTTTCTCTAAAACTGGTTGCCAGATCATACCCTCAAACCAACCATTCCCCATCTGCTGTTAAAAATGTTCTTCCTTAAGCTCCCCTTTCTCCTGCAGAGTCATTCCCTGGCTTCATCTGTACTCTCTCCATGCTTCTGAGTGCAGAGAAGGGAGGAAAAGCTTTCTTGAGAGCACAGGAGAAACAGGTCCCTGAATTTTATTCCAGTTCCTGGACATATCCAATGTTTGAGGTCACGTCCTGTGAAGCAGGACTGGAGGCTGTTGGCTCCGGGGAGTTAGCAAAAGGGCATCAGGGGTGAGCGTGGGCACCACAGGAGCAGAAAAGATTCTCTGTGGGATGGTTTGTGGGTTGTCTGGTCACGCATGAGCATGTGGTTGTACAGTCTGCAGGTTTTATCTGCTGAGCCCTCTCTACTGGATGTGTGAAATGCAGTTTTTTGAAGGGTAATAATTTCCCACGAAAATGCACTCATAGTTGGGTGAGACAAAAAACATGTGCCTGAAATGGAGCCAAACTGTTTTGGGTCCCTGCTCTAAACACTGCAATATGACAAGATTGCAAATTAAATCACCAGAAATTTGACCTGGGCAGAATAACATACTTTGCCCTGCTTACTTTTTTAAAGTAATTGAAGCCCTCTTTCTTTCAAAAGCTTTTATCCTTTAGACAGAAACAAGCACAGAATATATAAACGCAGACAATTATGGTTTTGCAAAATGATAAGCTGATGAAATTGAGGTCCTGTGGTAGGAAATGCTGATCACTCTTAATAATTGGTATCAGCCCTTCCTTTGTTCTAGAAATTGTCTAATGCAATCCTGGCTATGCCTGGGAATTTCACAAGGAGACGATGGTGTTCGCATGCACATTTTGGAAAGGCAATGCTTTGTGAATGAGCAAAGAAGTACTCTGCAGCCAAATGAGTAGAGCAAAGTGTCTGTGCGTCTTTGCAGAGAGTGATATGTTTTGTCCTGTTTCAGTTAATGCTATGCAGCAGGCTAAAATCGTAAAAAATAAGCAAGCTGCACCAAGACTGGTTTGCAAAGCCATACAGAAGGTCAGTGTTGGTTGGTAATGATATGGAAATCAGCTTGGATCATGAGCATAAATGGGTTCTGTGATTCAAAACTGGGCAGTAATAGGATCCAGTATTAGGGTCAGGCAGGTGTGAAAATACTGGTGATGAAGATTTGAAAATAAATAATTTAAGATTCACAGGGCAAAATGCAATGATTTCTGTAGACACAGTAATTCTACGAGAGAAGAAAAGTATTTTCCCCTTCTTGACCTTTCGCCCTCCATTCAGTCACAGAAATCCATAGGTTCAAAGGTTTGGTTTTGACTTACCAGGCAGTGCAGAAATTCTGATAAAGGCTTAGTAGCTATTAAACTTTCATAAGTTTGCAGCCTTTTGGTTGAAGCTAAAGAGACAGTAGCTGTTTTTTTTTCTCTTGGAGATGGGATTCTAAATAAGTCAGTGTTGCTCAGTATTAGAATTCCAGCCTTACAGGCTGCTAAGTGTGTGGAGTTTGTGTTATAGGGAGCAGGACCTTTGCCTGAGCCTAAAAAATTTCCAAAATTACTGTCTTCTTTACCTATCTTTGCAAAACTCAGTTTCATTTAGTGCCCTGATAGAATTCATTCTGAAGTCTTGTGCAACTGCTGTGTTGACACTGCTGCAGACTTGTGCTGCAGACCCATCCATCTTAACAAAATGCAGAGGATATGGTTTTCCAGAAGTGTTTGGCATTGCCAACGGTTTCTCTCGCTGAAGTCGGTCAAAGCTGAGGGCTTTATTGAATCTACCTCAAATCCCTGCGTTAAAAGTTTTTTATCCACTTCTTTGAGCTTTTGACTGGGTTTTAAACAGTTCCATGGCTGATAAGATAAGCTGGTGAACCAACTTTGCTTTGATGTCTTTAGCACAAATCAACCCCTTTCCACTGAAACTCAGGGGTGATTTGTGTAGCTACCTGAAACTGCTTGTACGGCTGCTTGGTATACTTTTCACTTCTCCCACAGTTCCCACTGAAAGGAGCTATGACTTTATGGGTTATGGTCCACGCTACCTTCTCTTGCAAGGGAAAGGTGAAGCTGTGGATTTCACTGATAGCAGTGGATATGACTGGGTGTCACTGGATATCTCACTGGTAGCAATGATGATATCCAATGGGAAAAAAATGAAAGAGAAACTTAGTGTGGGAAGAGTCCTCAAGGGCTGCTGTCAAAAAGAGCGCTGGCTTGCTCTTTGTGGGGTTTTGGGCTGTCCCACTGAAACCAGTGACATAAATGAGCCATATGTATGCACAGATACCGTGGTGTTTCCTGACTGCTATTTTATCTGCTTTCTCAGTTGCTGCATGTTGCAGCACATTTGTATCTTGCTGCCTATATGACTGCCACTCCCCATTCTGCATGATCTGCTGAATGTACTTACTGTGCATCCAGAAAGAGATGAAATAGATGTTGATGGCTTTTGCTTTTGTTTTATCCCCTGTCCCTTCTTCTCTTGACAGTTTTTTATCATGCTGTTAATTATATTTCTGTTGGAGCTCACTGTTGTGATTCTGTTCTTCGTCTACACCGACAAGGTAAGTCAAATTCTTCATTTTTCTTTCCCCTTCAGCAAATTTATATGCCCCTTTTCCCTATAAATAAATCATGAAGCACTTGGCTTGGTATGCACATCATGCTTCTGTCTTCCTTGAGACACTCCTCTCAGAAGGAGCTCTCTCAGAATGCATAAACAGCCTTGCAGGACTGGGCTGTCTTGCGTGATCACGTGTACAGCTCAAGGTCACAGATACTGCCAAGTGCATCTGTCATTAACAACCAACAAAACAACCACCAACAACCCCCACAAAATGTCAAAGAAGTGAACAAGCCTCACTAAGAGCATGTAGGAAGAGACACCCATCAGAATGAATAGGATTTTTAAAAAATATGTGTACAATTTAAGAGCCACATTGATGTTGTTACAAAGGAAGTGTCCTTAGCACAGCCAAAGGCACAAAATTCATTATCTTTCCACATTGTTCCTTGCAGCACATATGTACTTAGGATCTAGTGGAAGGCCAAGGTAAATGTTTAAAAGTTCAATAAAGATAGCTTTTGTTTGTGGTTTCAGATTTTACTTATGTTTGACTGTTGTTCCCTCTGTTGTTCAGGCATACTGGCTATCTGAATTATCTGTATTCCTAAAATAATTTTTCTTTAAAATATTTCACAGTAATAAATCCAAAACGAGGTCATAATTGTGTGCAACCTGCCTATTCAATCAAAATTTTCAAATACTAAGGGGGCTTGAAAATTGTATGGTAGGTGGCAAAATTTTGCCATGAATTAACAACCATCAGGTGCATGACCAGTAAATGCCCTCTTCCAGAATGGAAAGGCAAAACAGCAAATTAAAAAAAAAAAAAATTAAAAACCCCAATGAACAAACAAACAAATCATTCACAAAATTCAGAATAAAATAAAGGTTAACAGTAGACCTAGTTATATTCAGTATGTTTAGCAATAACTTGGATTAGGAGTAGATAAGATGTCAACATAACTTTCTCGAAAGGCTCCAGATTTATTAATGAGCACTGTGAGGGATTGTCAGGTGCACTTCTGAAGGACTGAAGAGAGCTAGGTTGCTGGACAGCATCCTGTAGCTGGAACATGGAATTAACTTGCAAGGTAATTACAGTAGAAGGGACAATATAAAATTACTTGTGTGCATTATTGGATTCTGAATTACATGTCACCTCGTGGGAGACAGATCTACGTGTCATACATGAATAAAGGCACCTACTTAATATGCAGTGGGCCTCCAAAACCCAAACACAACACTTGGTTATATTTAGAGAGGAAATCAGTCAGAAAATATTATTGTGTCATTGTATAAATTGATGGACCTGCCTCCCTGTGAATGTAATATTGAGTTTTGGTTCCGGAAATGATTAGAAGTGCTAGAAAGGTGGGAGAGAGAAGACATGAAGAGGGATTATGGAGATGACCTAGATTTAGTCTGGGAAAGAAAAGAGGTCCTCTGCTTAGAAGGTCTTAACAAGAGAAATTGTAGTAGTGTCCAAAATAATGATTGACCTAAAATAAAGACCTGACCTGAACACAGAAGAAGTATATGAAAATATTAAGGATTAAGTTTATAATATAAACATTTGTTATGCTCCACATCATCATCTTGTAGAATTCCCTGGTTTTGGCTGATGTTGAGGCTGATAGTTCAATAAATATGTGGGTATGGAGGAAAGAAAAAAAAAATACAAAAAAGTATTTTCATTCATAAAGCAGTCAGCTCTGTTAGCTTGACAAGTGTGTCACAGAGAATGTTTGTCCTCACTCTTCAGAGATAAAAAACAGTGAAAAACTATCAGGAGGGATTCCCTCCCTCCTTCAGCCTGGTGGTTTGCAGTGGGTTGTTTTGGTTTTTAATAAGGAGATCAGGAAATTACCTTCCCTCTGAGTCACATACTGTAGGCTGATGCAGGAGGTACACTGCAGTTGTCTTTAAGATCAAAACAGAGTCTAAAATATGGGCTCCATATAACTGCAGTCTTACTGAGTTAACAAATTGCTGTAGTCTGTGTATTTATTGCAGATGATCAGATTTGAGGCTCTTAATGTTCCTGTATGATTTTCAGTTTTATACTGAAGAAATCAATAGCTTGTGTTACACTTGCAGTCCTGCCAACAGAATAAATAAAACAGCAGCCACCTAAAACTAATATTTTCATACAGCATGTTTAGAATTTGTGTGCTGGCTTTCCTGATGTGAGGGACAGTATTGCCATGTGTATGGGGAAGTAGCTGACTCAAACAAGTTCACCACAGCAATCCAGCTAATGTAGTTCCTTGGAAAATCAGTGAAGGAACAATCTACACTAACGCTTGCCCATCAGAAAACAGTAACATTAATTTTGTGTGTAAATGCAGAAAGAGACTCTGCAGATTATGACTTTGAAGGCCTCTATCAGTCATTTTAGATATAGATAGATACAGATTATATATTTGTCATCACTTTTTTCAAGTATCTGGTAGCTTTCTGTTAGTCAGGAGTGTATGTACATGTAAAATTCTTCCCAGGATAAAATGTGGGCCAACTGTTATTTTCTATTTCTGGCTTGAGGAGAGGTTCAATAATGGAGTCCCTTGAAGGTTTTATTTACTCCTGCTTTTTCAAGTGGAAGAACTTCAGAGTGGATACTTTGTCCCTTGCTACTACAAATTTTAATCAATGCTCTCCTCTTTCCTTGGAGCAGGCAGTGCTATGACCCTATTTAGCTGTAGAGGCAGGAGCTGAGAGAGTTTCCCAAGATTCTGCAGGAAGCTGGGGCTAATTCTAAATTTAGAGCTGTTCATGTTTTGGCTGCTGCTGAGAGATTGGAGAGGTTGAGCTGTGCCTGGCAGGGCTGGGTATTGCAGGTGACTCAGTAGCACTTGTCTGGTGAGTGGTGTCCCTTTTGTTCCTTCTGCTGTAGAAGGGGCACAGCCACAGGCTGGTGCTCCCACGGCATTATCAGCCACGGGGTGGGTGTGCATTCTTGTCAGTGTGGCACTGCATGGGCTCCTGAGCTGTGAAGCAGTGTCTGTATCCACTGCTGGGACTACTGCTTTAGTAGGGTGTTGAGTATTAAAAATAATGACCAAAAAGTTCTTTACAGCCATTCACGAATATGTTTTTGGCACAGCACTTTTATTCTTTGACTGTCAAAGGATGTGCAGCTCTAGAGGTGAACAGGACAGGCTACTGGGACCCACCTGTTCTCATTCATCAACCTGAAAGAAACCAAAGATTTGCCTCTGCCTCTCATTCTAGTGACTTCATAGCAGCTTCTCTAAGCTTTGAAGCAGCCAACTTGCTCTCATGCCCTGGAATGTCTTTTCTTTTCTTGATGGACAAATGTTTATCTTGATCTCATGAGATAAATGGTACTCTGAAGTCTACAACTCTTTCTCTGAACTAGCTCTGCAGTCTGATATTGTAAAGAGAGGGGCTTGGAGAAAGCTCAGGAGTCCATAGTGGGAAGGAGAAGCTGTACTGCCTTGCTTCTTGAAGCTGCACTGTGGATCTCTTTGTCAGGGCCTGAGTTAACACCTTGTCCACTATTCCTTCAACTATCCTGACTAGTTGTGTTGGAAAATCCGAGTCTCTTGACTTCTGCAGAAGTGAGCGTGGGCTGTGATGGAATTCATTCTTGCAGGAAGGTTGTCAGGAAAGCATCTAGGCCTTTTATTCTGTCCTGGCTGTTTCCAAAGCAGCGGAGTGATGGATCCGTGGGTTGTCTTCAGCAAAAAAGTAGCACCCAGGGGGCTGGGAAGCTCCTGTTGGTGTTTGTGCATGTTCATATGCAAGTTCCTAAAGTGTGGTGGTTTTTTTTTTTTTTTTTAGGTCAGAAGTATCAACCTAAGAGATGTGGGTATTGAATGGAGCTTGTGTGATTATGAGAACTAAGGCAGGTTGTTATCACTCTTGAGTGCAGTATTTTTGTCAGGCTACATTTATGCCCCATTTGAAACAGTCCAAACACCAGTGACATTGTGAGAATCATGTAAATGGTTATGTGAATGGCTGCCTATCTATATCTGGAATATTCTCATTAGTATGTTTTATTTTGATTCCATTAATACAGAGCAGCATTTGACATTTTTATGTTTGCCATTTCTGTATGAGGCTTTCCATGTATTTATAAGAGATACACAAAGTGCTGATAGGGTTAACCTTAATTTCAGTGTAATAAAGAGAAAGCAGCAGAACCCTATCCTGTCAGAAGCTGGATACTCATGTTTCTCAACACCAGATTGGATCCTGTTAGAATATAAATTATGCTAATAAAATGCACGGTCTTGTACCAGTTCTAACTTGTATAATCCTTCTGGTTTTAGAATCTGTATTTATTTTTACTGTGATGATTCTCCTGGAGGCACAGGGGAAAAAAAAAGTCTATATTTGTTTTTATTTTTAAGTAGGTTTATTCATACGTCTGCATTTTATATGATTTACAGGCAGAGCTATTTAATGCCCACAAATGGAAGAACATAACTAAATAATGGGGGGAGAGGGTTGTGTTTTCTTTTCTTTTTAAATGTCAAACTGAGTAACATAAGCCAGGAAGGAACAAAAGCACTGAAGTATCACTGACTATGATATTTGATTATGGCAGCAGTTACTGCTGTTGGCAACTCAAACTTAGGATGAGAATTTTCAATAAAGATTAGGCCATTAACTCACTTGGGGTCCCTGTGAAAATTACAGCCTAAATTCCATGCCTGCTTAGCTGTGTTGAAAATGGCCCATAGAATGGCCCACAGAGGATTGAAAAATAATGGCTACTTCTGTTTTTCACGAGATGTGTGAAAATGTTCTTGTTTTCCGTGTTGTGGTACATTGTAATGAGCTCCTCTGTAGCTTTTACTGCTGGCTTGTGAAAAAATATAGTCTGTAGGTTGATGCGTTTCTTGCTTTGTTTCTCAAAACATTATTGTAATTCCTGATTGATATTTTGCCTCATCCCATACAGAGACAGCAGATTGGAATGTAGTGGATATGGTTTCAAGCACAGCTCAGTCCTCACAATCGCTTTCACGTTTGGCTTTAAAAGTGCAAAAACACTTCCACCTGCTGTGCTCATGTGTGGTTGCTCACTGAAGTGATCCAATTCTACAGAACCGCTTACTGATATGAGGAAGGGATTCACAAAAAACTGAAGAAATCACTCATATAGGAAGTTTAGTTCAAGCCCACTGCCGAAAACTGTTCTCATTGAGCTTCTGTCAAGAGAGCTTAAAAGTTTTGCAAGTTTGCCTTTGACAGAGCTTCAGCAAAGCAAGGTGTCACCTCAGGTAACGAAATGCCTCCCAGTCAGCATAGCCTGCAGGGTTGTCCACGGCACACACAGGAGATGTTAATGTTTTTGAAAATGGAGAAATGGAGGCTAAAGCAAAGGGACAACACAGTCCAAATTGTATATAGCTTAGAGATGGTCTAAAGTTACTGGAAAACAACAAGCTGTGGAAAATCCTGCAAAACTGGCAGAGTAGTTGGTCACTGCACCACTCTTCAGCCAGATGGCCTGCCTATTCTTCCTGTTTCTCCATCATCCCTTTGACTTTGCCTACACCATCCCCTTGTCATAGGTTTTAAAATTTCTTCCTGTTGAAACTCTGGAGTGGTGGTAGAAGTTACTGGGTCTGTGTATCCTCCTTTGCCACAGTGAACACGGCTGTTCCTGCTGCTGTTCGAGGCCGGGATAATTTCAGAACAGTGTCTGCGTGGGTAGTGTCTGCACTTGTTGGCATGCAGAGAAGGCTCTCAAGAGGACACGGTCAATTTTAACTCTCTTGAGTATTACTGTGGGGATGGGCTGTATTAACATAACAAGCTTCAGAGAATGCAAGTCCTGATCCATGTATGCAGTGGTTTCTGAGCAGCCCGTGTGCTAATGCTTTATTTTCCAGTTAAGGTTCCATTTGTTTTGCTTGTAAGAGTCAAGCAGTTCCTGGCTTGTACCATCTCTCGTCAGTGTTCTGGAGTCAGGGTTTTGCCCAAGTGCTGAGGTAGCTAAAAGTTCTTCCTCAAGATCATTGGGAGTAGCGCTGCAGGCAGTGTGCAGGAATCTATGGATTGCCTCCTGGATGGCGATGCACTGCGGTTACTGCTCTGTGAGGCTGATGTGTTCACTCTGGTCAAGTATTTTATTTCTCTAATTCAAAATATCACATAAATGGTGATATAAAATAAGAAAAGACAGAAGTGTCTCTGTGGTTTATTTTACTTGGTAATAAGCTTAATTTTAGCTAGTTTATTAGCATTTCAGTACTGGTGTCACACAATAGGGAGTTGCAGAAATTTCATCAAAAGAATTTAATTATAACCAATTCATTTTGACTTCTTTTCAGCAAAGCATTCAGGCATAGGTTTAAATCTCTCCCTGTTAAGTACATAACTTAAGTGCATGCTTAAGCCCATGTGACTGACTGAATCATATGCTTAAGTCTTGTCAAAGTTGATCTTCACTTTCTGTGTCTTTTAAAGAAATATTGCTAGGAAAATGCTAATGACAGTGAAAAATTATGGAGAGGGTAAAGATGCATCACATCTTTCATTCTGTGGGGAATTTAGTGAAAAATAATGTTTGCTTTAAAGCATTATTGATTATCTTTTTCCATTTGTTCTGAACAGCTTTCCATTTAGTATCTTGATCTCTAACACATCACTTTAACCTTTTTCTAGTCAGGAGGAGATGAGGGGGATGGAATCTATTTGCCTGTGTAACTGAAAGAAGCAAACACACCAAAGGAAATCCCGGTAGTTTCACTAATTCATTTGTCAAAGGAGGATTTCATTGAAAGTGCACTTTCAAAATGTTATTAACAGGCTTGTTGAAGGGTAGCACAGTATTGATGAAAAGAATTAAGTGCATGCTCAGAAATAGGTGTTATTTAGGAACAATAACTGCAGATAAAATGCATTAGGGCTCCCCACTGGGAACTCCTGATCAATGGTCGATCAAGGCCTAATTGATTCCTTGAATAAAACGTTAGCAGGGGAATGGGTGCAGGGAAAGGAAAATCAAACTTTCCTAAATTAAGCTCCATACCTAATACAAATACTCTTTGTGAAGATTAGATAATGCAGCAGCCTGACAGCTCTTTATGCTGCATATCTTCCTACTTTGGCTGAATTCAGAAACAAAGACAGAGGGAGGTGTCTTATCCTCAGCAGTATGGATTTTTGCTCATATTGCAATGAGTGCTGTATTTTTCATAGTCTTCTGATGCACAGTTTGGAATAGTGCTTTTGTCTCAGGAGAAATTCAGTTCTGACCTCCTGCCTGACTAACTGGGATATTAATTCCCAGATCTATACAGATGAACCGAACACAGCTGTTGCTGCCATTATACCTGGCTTAAAGCCAGCCGGATCTGTCTTTTATTTCCTGACATCACTGAGTTCATCCAGGGGTTTCCTGATAAATATTTGGCAACATATAAGTTAGTCTGCAACAGAAAGAGATGTATCTGAGCTTCCTTCTTACTATCTGTGATCTCTGATTATAAGTTAACTCATAACCTCAGCAGCACGTCAAGTTATATTTTTGTAGTGGCAGCACTTCTATATCTGTTTCCCATGCCCATGTCTCAAGTTTCAGGTTTTGTAGTAAATAAAATATAAATGGTGCATGTCTTTAACCAGCCTCACCAAAGGAAAACTAGAATACAGTACTGATGGTTATTAAATACTTTGCACATCTGCATGCTTTCTTTGGTCCATCATCTTAAAGCATGTTACGAGTGATAAGTAGTTCAACTCTGCTTTTGCTGACTTCAGGAAGTGCTGTTGAAGGCGAAATCCTGAAGGTGCAGTGTGTCCTGGGAAATACTTAGTGCTCTCATGTGTGAATGAAGAGAATGGGATCTTACTGTTCCAGAAGACAAGTGTTTACATGACTCGTCCAGGAAAATGTAAGAAGCCATTTGAGCATCTAGGTGGATCTGGAATTGAGTGCATGCCAGTATTCGGTGCCAGTGGGAGTAAAGTGAAGGGCACTGTTTTACATACACCTGATCAACATTAGTTTTAGCTGGCGACTGACCCCCAGTTTGCTCTAATGGCTGGCACTCATTTTATACAGTTTTATTTGACAAAGGACAGAACAGCAGAAAGAGAAAAGAATGCTTTAGAAAAGCAATAAAATAAATAATTAAGGCAGCTTTAGACATTAAAGTACAGGCAACATCAAATACTGAGGAACGACTGAGGTAGTATATTGAAACAGACAGCACATTTTTTATTCATTCTGTGAACATTTTTGATGTGTCACAATGTATTTCAGGCAACATTAGAAAATGGCAGTAAACTAAATGCTTAACACTTTTTACATATTACAAAAAGAGAAGGGAAGATGCCTTTTTGCATTATCAGAGTGTAAAGCAGGCCAACAGCTTATAGTCCTTGTCTTGGATTTGTCAGCTGCAGTTAAAGAATGATGAGGTAGCTTGACCACTTTATTAGGCGTAATTTGCAGCTGAGGTTTTTTCAACTCCTTCCTTTTATTTAACTCACTAATGGTATACTCAAAATTAGCTGAATCCATGGAAAGGAAGATCTGTTGATCAGCAGCTCTAAAGCATTACCAGCTCTGGGTTCTCTTAGCATGGAGTGTGTTGACAGCACCGCTCAGGTACTTTATATATAATCCAAGCTCTGTGATATGAACAGAGCTTCTCATTGGAAGTATTGCTGTGTTGCAAGACAGTGTTGTCCTTTCAGCTGATAATTTTGTGGGCTGAATTCTGGCTGTGAAGTTCATGTGTAGAGAGGAGGTTTAGGAAGTGTTCCAGACACCAGAAGTTTACCTTTTGAAATATGTTCCCCAGCCTTACAAAACCAGCACAGTCAATGGTGATTATCAATCAGTGACTGCTTTCTGATATACCTGATACCATGTATATCTTAATCATCTTTAATATGGATTAATAATTTTAATTATTTGGGATCTTGGACTCCCTGAATCTATGTGCAAAATATCAGTGATTGACTGAACAGTAGGAAATGACTGAGCTGGAAGAGAGGGAGTAAATTTTTTTTAAAGATATATGTCTCAACAGGAAGCTGAGCGAGAGCTTTATTTTACTTTTATTTTATTTTATTTTATAAATTTCTGTATGCACACATTTCCTAATTGACACCTTCAATGCCTCTAGTAATTTGGGTGATGGTAACATAAAACAATTTTGCTACAGTGTCCTGGCATTAGCAGTGAATGAGCTGTGTGCAAAAATTGTTTTAACCATGGTACAATCTTAATTCACTTTGTTGTACTGCAGTTACTTTGTGTACCCTCTTCTATGACTTTAAGTTGCAGGGAAGGCATCGCAGAGAACAGCGAATTCTGGGAGAGGTTCACTTTCACCATTCATCCCCCCCTTCCCCCCTGTTAACTGTCTTGCATACAATTTCCTAATGAGATTTTCTGTGATAGATTATTGAATTATTACACAACAATATATATTTTGATTTTCCTGCTTGCTCCATTTTGCACTTTACTGCCATAAGTCAAGGATGATGTTGCTCTGCCAGACGTGTTTGCCATCTGCACCTTGCCACTTGAACCACAGGAAAGCAGAGCAATACATGTCATCATCTTCAGCAATGCTGATGCTGCCTCTGTTGACAAAGTCCTAACCTCAGCATTTAGGAAACCTTTTCAGAGGTCACCTTGAAGGGCATATTGAAGTGCAAACTGAATCGCGTGTTAAAAATTGGTAAATTATGTAAATGAAGCAAGATGGAAAAGATTCAAAAGATCATTGAAGCTATTTAAGAAAACAACTAAAAATCTTTCACTAAAGAATAACAAAAGCAGAAAGTCACAAAGCACGTAAGATTTTGATTCAAAACCAGATGTTTGTTAGATTTGTCACACAAGACATTTAGTTTTTCTTTTAAAAATTCAGGACCAAAGGATTTGCAGTAAGATTTGAATTAATCAAAATGGTTGAAGGGATATTTAAAAGCTGTGAAGAGAATCAACATTACTCTCTATACGACGCGCACACACAAGAAAATGTCCTGCAGATTTCTTTCAGGTCCACCTTTTTCTCCATGAATAGGAAATACATTGTAGTCAGCACAAAAGCAGCTGAATCCATGCAAACAAAGGGAAGAAATGTTTTTTTCAAGGTCAGGCAGCTTGGAGGAAAAAAAAACCTCTTTTGAGGACTATGAAGAAAGCAAGAGGAGAATGTGCTGCATACCTTGAAGTGTGCTGAAATGGGACTGATATTTAAGTAAATGTCAGCAGAGTGCCCTTGCTGCTGCTGCCACCACCACAGGTGACCCTTCAGTGGGCAGGTGTGGCTTCCCATAGCTGGGTGTTCCCAGTGGAAGCCTGGTTTGTGTGGCTTTGACACTGATTTATGTACAAATGGCAGAGGCTGCTCTTTCATACCGACTGTTGTCACCGAAGAGCACTGAGCAATGAGGATTGCTTTTCTGATTGCCTGCTGTAAGTTTTCCCTCTTTCAACTCTGTTCATGTAGGTGTTTTCATATAAGAGCATCAGTAAGAGGTGATTTGATGAGTAAGACTAGGGGACCGGAATTGCTGCTGGATATCACAGTTTTGCCATATCCATTTCAAGCCATTTAGGAGTTTAGCTACATGATACAGCTATCAGGTGTCAGCACTGAATGAATACGCAAGTTACCACTTCCTGTACGGTAAAATTCTGGCCTTACTGAAGTCAGTGGGAGCTGCCTGTTGTCTTCCATGAAGCTATTGTCCTTAATTTTAGGATTTTTTAATCTCTTTTCCCACTTCCCAGCATAGTGATCCCTTGAGCGTGTGAAATTATGCATTCCAGTGCTTTAGGAGATTCCACTGCATGGCAGCTGCAATAATCAAAAAGTTTTGTTCTCGAGCATAATGTCTTAACCTTGTGATGCAGAATGTGTGGGATGCTGCTGCCTGCTCAGAAATTGGTTGAATCTTGGCTGCAGAAAGATCAGACATTTCCAAAAGAAATGTAAGTAATGAAATCTAGATGACTGTGGGTATTCATTTCCTAATCTCTGCTTTGGTAACTTGGCTTTGCCATCGATGTTTCTAAGGACTGCAGCAGCCTTGTTGGAGTACAGAATTGCAGGACTGTTTAGTTGAGGAGGGGTTTCTTGAGATCTGGTGTCCCAACCCTCTCTTCAAATGGGAACAAGTAGAGCAGACTGCCCAGGGCTGTTGTCCAGTTGGGTTTTGACTCTCTCCACAGATGGAGACCCCACAATCTCTCTGAGCAACCTGTTGCAGTGTTTGACTACCCTCATGGGTGTCCTTCTTTGCTTCTAGAGTGCATTTTTGGCTCATGGTCAACCTAATGTCTTGACCAAGACCACGAGGTCGTCTCTGCAGAGCTACAGGTGTCAGAAGCTGTACTAAAGGCAAGGTAAACAACATCCACTGCTCTCCCCTGATCCACAGAGCTCGTTACCATATGGTGGAAAACTGTCACTTTAGTTAAGCAGGACTTCCCCTTCGTAAATCCATTTTGACTACTCCCAATCATCTTCCTGTCCTTCATATGTTTGGAAATGGTTTCCAGGATTAGTTGCTCTATCACCTTTCCAGGGATTGACGTAAGAATGACAGGTTTGTAGTTCCTGGATCTTCCTAACTGCCCAGGTTGAAGATAGGAGTGGTATTTGCTCTCTCTTCCAGTTTTCAAGAACTGCTTACCAGCCTCTAGTGGGACAGAGTCCTCTCTCCTGTCTTGTATGATATTGGCATTTCTTGTCTAGAAATTCCAGCCAGTGCAAAACAACAGCCCATGTGCCTGACTGCCAAGGCACTATAAATTCTGTAGCAGATGAAATATGTATCTGTTACACTCCTGTTTTAGCCCTTTTGTCTCATTCTGGGTACTAATTTTAAGTATCTGATACGACTAGTCATCACTTTTCACAAAAATTATGGAAATTGAGTGTATCTGAAATCTGTGTGTCTACATTTTACTTCTTTTTTTTTTTTTTTTTTTTTTTTTTTTTTTTTTTTTTTTTTTTTTTTTTTTTTTTTTTTTTTTTTTTTTTTTTTTTTTTTTTTTTTTTTTTTTTTTTTTTTTTTTTTTTTTTGGCTTTACAGTTATTTGTTGAAGGCATATAATGGCAAAAGCTTTCCAATGACAAAATGCTTCCCCTGATCCAAACAAAAGGAAAATATTTGAGTTAAAAGTGAACATGCAACTTGAAGCTTTTTCTCCATGATATTTAATGAAATGAGTGTTTTTCCAATGAGGCTTTGCCTGTCATTTATTTGAAGTTACTTTTTAGAATACTTTGAATTCCTGGAATGTGCTTGATATCAAACTGCTAAGAGGACAGCAGGGAGGGGCTTCATTCCACACTGAGCTGCACTTTTTGGTGGTTTAATATATCCCTTTTCCACATGCTTGTTTATTAGATTTTGTGATTGGTTATAGTTATATTTTTGTATTCATCTCATAAGGATCAGCTAGTGCTATTTATGATAAAATGGAGAACTTGGCCTTTTGTTTTCACGTAGTTAGTGGGGCCATGTAGACTTTATAGGAGTTGGATTCTGGATTCCTCAGGCTCCTCACTCCTGATCCAAGGGCATTTCCTAGCACACTCCTTAGACACCACAAAACTGTCAACATTACTGTGCAGCTCTTTGAGCATTTTGATCAGGCTCTAAGATGCTAAAGTATGCTCTCTTGCTTGATCTAGAAATAAATAGTAGGTGCTTTTCTGATCCAAAGGCCTTCTTCCACCCATTCCAGGCATGTTTTGAGCAATGTTCCACTGGCCATTTGGAACAGACCTTTTTGCTGTGTGCCTGGGAGAGCTTTAGTCTTCCCTGTGAGGCTGGAGTGACACTTTGAAGAGGCTCATGGCACGTCTGGGTGTGAATTTGCCTGGGTGTGTTCCCTGCTCTGTCCTGTTTATCAGGGAGATGCAAACAGCCAGATTTAGAGGTAGACAACTGAACCTTTTCCACGTGCCCTTATGAAACAATTTCGATGCAAATGAGCAACATATTTTCAGTCACTATTTCACAGACTGTATGTGGGGTTTTTTTCTGGCCTTAGCAGGATGTCATGCAGTGGTATAGCCTGTAAGGGTCTCTCTGTAAGTCCTTATGTATTCCACAGCTTTTATGTTTAGAGTTAATACATCTCATTGATTTTTTTTTTAACATCATATTAAATGCAAGGATTCCCATATTACTCTTTCTCAAGATTTTTCCATATGAACTTTTCTAGAGGAGATGATCTTATCAGAGAAGAGTTAAGGAATTCTGTTCTATATAGATTTTTTTGTGAAAAGTGGCACATTTGAGGATTGAGAAACACAGCTGATAACAGGGTAAATCTACTACTTGAAGCACGTTTCTTCAGTCACACAATTATTCTCTTTCTCTTCAAAGACTGTTTGCCTTGGTCAGCTTAACATCATGAACCCACAATTTAAATAGCATGAATTAGGAGGATCAAGTTTCTTATCTCTGAAAGCTTGCAATACCCCGATTACTCTAACTTTGCAAGAGAAGAGGACATTGAGAGGTCCCCATGTCAATTCTGACTTCACCTTCAGTCCTTGAAACAATTACTCAGTGGGAATTTTAGGTTGCATGCTGACAGCTTTTATTCTGATTGAACAGTTAAGTGGAGTTAAGTAGGCAAGAAGTTGACTCTTGTTACAGAGTTTGTTCTTAAGCGACTTCCAGGTGCTCTTTTAAGTGGTGGCATTGGAACCTGATAAAGAGAAAAATTAATGCTAAAGGAAAATGATATTTGACAGCCACCTAAGTACATCCTACCTAATGAAAATGTGTTTTTAAACTGAGAGTAATTTGGGTGTTTCTCCCATGTTGACCCACTTGAGATAATTTAGAGAGGCTTGAATGTTGAGAGTTCATGCAAATGAGGTCTGCTGGGATGAGGAGTGCCCCAAATCCCTCTCATGTCTGCAAATCATCTCAGAAGTAGAGTGACCCTGAACAGCAGTGCAGTGGTGAGACACGGTTCAGCCACTGCCTACCACAGCAACTCACTTCACAAGGGAAGAATTCCTTGGGTAAGAATGAATCTTAACGTTCTCTTTTTTGTGTCCTGTGACCACAGTGCAGAGCTTCTCCTATTCCATTAGGAACAGAGTTTTACATGGAGGGTAAGGATGCATTTGTATTAATAAGCATATAGGTTTGGATCACTTGCTTTGTTTTATCAGGAACTAGCAGCTTAACTGGTCCTCCATTTCAAGCTGAAATGGAAGAATAAATTAAACAAATCTTTTATCTCAGCACATTTTTATAAAAGTGTGTGGGGAATGAAAGATGAATTGTGTTCTGTGAAGTAGGAAATTAAATTGTCCTTCCACCCTCTAATTGAAAAATCCAGGAAAGCTCAGGAAATGTTCCTTGCTTTCTGGATGTACCAGTATCCCTCCCCATGCCTGGACTATCTCAGAATGTACAGGAAGGGCTTTAGGATTTGGGAAGGGTGGCTGTAAAGGTCTTTTCCTGCAAATAAAGCTGTTTCTTACAAGAAGCGTTATTGGCACCTGAAAAGTGAATTTTGTTGATTTGCAACAAGAGAAGGAACACCCAGATTGACCCTGCAGTGCTCTGGGCAACTATGGGCAGTAGGATTAGGATGGGGAAAGTGAAGGTTTTATGCTGCTGCCTTTTTCTCAGGGAGCACAGACTGCTCTGCCTTCCCTGCACCATGCCTGGATCAAAGATTGGAGGAATGGAGTGAGGGGCTGTAAGAGATGGGCATAAATATGATTAGTCCCCAAGCTTGGAGTAATGTTTATTGCCAAACATTAGACATATTGTGGCAGAAATGGCTGCTCAGGATTTTCCTAGCAGCATTTGTTCTCTGTCTGTCCCTCTGTCCCAACGAAAGCAGTCCGATGGGCCCAAGTAATTTATTATGATTAAAAGCTCGGCCCCAGTGAAAGGAGTGATGAGGGAGATTCTTTACTTATTCCCCATTAGTCCTGAGCTCATGAATCCTGTAACCTTGGCAGCAAGAGAATCCCCTTTTGCTTCGCTATCTGCAAGGAAATGAATTACACAAGCATAGAAACTCATGAACACTGAATGCTGCAATTAATTTTGGTAAAGTCTCTTTATATGTTTAGTTTGCAAAGAGGAAGGAAGGAGAAGCTTATCACCAGCTGTGAGTCTGAAGCCACAAATCTTGCACAGCTTTCACTTTGAGATAAAAATGAATCTATAAGGAATCCAAACCCCCTTTGTTTATTTTATATGTTGTAAGAATGAGAAATGATGAAGGCAGTAACATAAAGTAGTGTTAACATTGCAATCCCCATATTGAATTGATTAATGTGGAGGAAACACATTAATAGCTTTTTTATTACTAGTCTGAAGACTTTATAATGGCATTTATTGGAACAGAATTGAAATGTGAATGGCAGAACTTTATAAATCTCAGCTTGTGAGTGGTGGCCAAAACACTGTAGGAAAATGTTTGGGTTTTTTTAAAGGTCCAGACTTTGAAGCTTGCCAGTTTTTCCCATTTAATCTTTCATTTGTACATACTAAACAGGCAATCATATTGCAAAGGAGAAGCTGGATGTAAAGCTGAATGTATTGGATGTGCAAATTTTCTCTCTTTATGGTCAAAGCAGATGCATGTAAATGTTTCATCAGCACACCCATTAAGTTCCCAGTGGTAAATTTAACCACAACCATTCAAGAGGTGCTTACTTTGCATTTCATTTAGATCTAAAAAAAGAAGTAGCAGGTATATTTAAAATGCATTACAGTCAGTTTATTTAATATTCTTATTCTCATATATTCTTATTCATTATTTATATATAAAAAATTAATGAGAAAGTCACAGAAATACATAGTTCAAAGTGATGAGAGTGGTTGTTCTAGAGGGGGTAAAAATCTGGCTGAGCAACCAGCCAGTCATTTCATGATCTCTGTTTGAATGAAATAACCTCACTGAAGTCAGAGAGCATCTCCCAGACAGAGTAACTCTGTTATCCTCTCCTCTTAAATTGTACCAAATACTTCTAATTTTTCATGCTGTTGCATAATGCTAGCACTGCAGGTTGCTCTGGCTCTTTTTCATCCCTCTTCTTCATCTTCCTTCTGTGGGCAGAGTCCATCAACTTGCCAGTTTCAGCGTGCTCACATCTGATTGCAGTGGAGCTTTCTTTACTGTTTACTTACAGACTTTACACTGTTAACTCTTGATGTGGCACAGCCTCACTCTGCCACGGGTAAGAAGATACAGGGAATTCTGCTTGTGCATCACCCACCTTTCCATGACAGCAGTGCTTTGCACTTCATTAGGAGCTGTGCTTTCTTTGGGAGTTGCACTGATGTCACATCATATGTGAAATGCATTATTTATCACATCTGTTCAAAATGGGTGGCCAGAAATCGGAATTTCTAGACCAGGAGACCAATGGTGTGATAAAATGCAGTGAACAAAACTGCTATTGGGAATATAAAAAGAAATATATTCCTGTCTGTGTGGCAAGCTGCACTGAAGAGAGATGGCTACAAAGCATGAAGGAGATTTTTCTTGGTAGGTTCAGGTAGATCCAAGGTTCTGTAGATAACAGGCCTCTGAAAAGTGTACTTGGATGCTGTTTGTTTGGAAACCATCCACTTGGTAAAGTTTGGGCTAACTATATGCCAAGTCCATAAATATCAATCAAAATGCAGTCATCATCTTTCTACTGTTTCAGCATGTGCTCAGAAAGAATCATGGGATTTGGCTTGGTGAGGGATTAAATTGGGAACAGATATCTGGGCTTCTCTATTGTGTTTTACTTGCTTTGGCATGCTTTTGTTTATTCCCATGCCTTTCAGAGGATAGAGTTCTACTGCACTCCACCCTTATGGTATCTCTGTAAAGAAGAAAACGGAAAACTTACTAGTTAGGCTTGTTCTTGAGTTTAGCTTGTATCCCCTTATCCAAGTTTTAGAAGATAAATTAACAACTTGAGAAACTCTTCTTAGACTGCCCAGTGTGGCAGGGGAGAGAAAAACTAATTTTTTCCCTACCTGAATTTTTTTGCCTGACAAAATGGCCTTTTGTGGCAGAAAGGAATTTTCACCCTCATCCCTTCCTATCTTGTTTCATCACAAGTCACACTACATTAGAGTCCTAATGTTTCTATCAATAAATGATGGATTTGCCAATGGTGATTTAAGTTTAAAATTACTTCCGAAAACTTAATGAAGCCTGCAAATCATGAATTAGATCTCAAAGAAATAATCTCTGACAGTTAAAAACTACAGGGCCAAAGTAATTTCAAGGGTGGCATTTTCCCCCCATCTATAAATTATGTATCAGGACAAGACAGAGGTGGTGGTTCTGTAGGTATTATTATGATTTTTTTTAAAGCAAATAGCAATTTGTCTCCTGCTGCCAGAGCTTTCTCTTACTGGTGTGTAGCGAGGTGGGTGACATGCTCCCGCAGAAAAAAAATTAATCTCTGCTGCAACGAGCCGTTGTGAGTGCCAGTCTGCTTTGGGTCTGTTTTTAACGTTGGTTTGAGTGATGGTTTCTAATCCCACTTCCCAATCTTGTGTCCTCATTACCAAACTGCTCAGACTGCTTGTCTGCTGTGGACGAAAATGCTACCCTGAAGCTCTCAGACGTTGTGTTTCTAAATGGGGTTATATTTTTAAAACTCCCAAGTGCCTTTTGTAGAGACTTAAAGGCCTTTTGGCCCCCGCTTTGCCTGCGTAGGAGAGGATGCCTGGTGCTGGTTTGCAGCATCATGAGAAAGAGAATCACTCTTCTCAAAAACGCACATGGGGAATTTGCTGTTGCTTGGAGCATATTCATTTAGTTAATTAGATTTGTGAAAGAAAATTAAAAGTTTCCTGTCCTAAATTTGGGATATTTAATGCAATTTGCAAATGGTTGTAAATCTGTCTAAAATAGCCAGAAGAACCATAGTTATCCTATTGATTCTATCCTTTCTTTTCCTTCCAATCCAAGGAGATAAGAGCGGTTAAAAGTATTTTAAGCCCTCCCCAAGAAAGGAGAGGTGGTTGAAGAGTACTTCTAATGCTTTGATAATCTTGCCAATAGGCTTTATTTAGATTTGGTGATTCTCTCTGAGCAGCGTGGTAACACAGTGGTAGTCAGCATGCTTCTGAATCCAGTCAAGCTCCAAATTGGTGAGGGAGCTACACTTTTACAGACTGAAACTAAAAATCTCTCCAATGCAGCTAAGAAACAATTGGAACTTTTGGTGCATCTTTTCCATTATTGACATTTACAGTGTTCGTTTTCAGAAACTGTGGTGGGTTTTGCTCCCTCATGTATTTGTGGTGAAAGTTATCCATTGAATACCCAGCTTTCACAGTTTTCCACTTTCTTTTTCTAATCTGTTAAATTATTTTATTTTTCCTCCCCATCTGTCTGCATAGAGTGTCTTGATGGGAGAGAATTCAGCCCTGGCTGAATAATCTAAGCATTTCTGTTGTCCTGTTTATGTTATAGAGAGAATGGTGAACACAACAGGTTTATTTACTGAAACTTGTTTCAGTCCTCCAGTTTACTGCATGTATGCTGGGTGTCATTTTTCATCTGCAAAGCTGCTTTATGCACAACCTGAATATCTGTTACTTCTGATTTGCATGGTTTCAACTCTGTTTCCAAGATTAGATTGTGTGTGGCACATTTGTCTATCAGCAAATTGTTTGTCTACATGATGAGACATTCCCTTTGGCAAGATGGATCCTGTTCTTCGTAGCTCAGCCTCCAGTTTACAGCACTTGTGACTCTTGACTGAATGTTTCTTTTACAGACTTCTGTGTGGATTTGGCTGTAAGGCCACTTGTACCACTACTGTGAGGTTACCAGAGAAATCATTAGCGCTCAGTGAAAACACACAGGGGTGTGGCTTTGCAGTTTCAGAACAGTTGGAATCCAGTCCCTGTCTCCAGACTTTCTGTGGTGCTGTGGTGGTCCTTTTTAATAAGCCTTTGCTTATTAAAGAAGTTTAGTAGAAGGGAAAAAAAACTGATCCTGTAACTTTCTTTTCTGTTTTGGAAAACCTATCATAGGTAAAGAGATTCCAACAGGTTTTTGATTATTCCATTTTCCAGCAGCCAAACCCAAAAAGGGTGAAAGCTGGCATAGCAAAGACCTCCCCGGCTGTTGTGAGATTGTTGTGTAGTCAAACATTTCTTGTATGACCACTTGAGAGCTTCTTTTGGTCACTGAGGTACACAGCTGAGGGGATGTGGTTGCTGCCTCTTGTAAAAGTGACCATGCTTTGTAGAAAAATGAGATTTAAATAGAATCTGATTGGGGAAAAAAATCACAATAAAAACCAGCAAACAACCACAGGTGTTTCATCAGAAGGAAATGATCTTTAGTAATTATTTTAGGTGCATTTTGATGCTCAGGTGAAGGCAGTGTATATCCAGTACTTGTTATTTTGTTAGATTCTGAACTAGTATAAATAGTCTAAATAGCAACAGCATCTGTTAAATAGTCATATCATCATCCTGTGGAGCTATGCCAGAGCTTTACCAGAGTTGAGAAGCTGCCAACCTTCACCGGACGAAATCATGCAAGATGATTTCATTGGCAGTGAGGCAGAATGACAAACACCTCTTACTAATCTGGAGTGAAGGGGATTGCCTTTTGCTTTTTAATATTTTAAAACTTTTAGCATAAACTACAAGGCTTCAACCTTTTTTAATATACCTTTTTTTTTTAAATTCTCAACTATGGCTGCTGGATTCAGTATCTGGAGTATTTTACCAACTCCTGTGCAAGTACAATGTGACTTCTCTAAGTATCCCAAAAGCTGGTAATACTGGTGAAAGTACAGGGCTTCTCCTTTGGATTAAGTGACTCATGTGCAGGCTAATCCCAGCCTGCAATTTCTTTCATAGTGCTGGGTTAGTTTGTGTTCCAGTCTTCCAGTACCTAAAAAAAAAAAAAATTGACATGGCACAAAACCCCTGCACTTTACACTTTGCTGTGTATACATTTTGTCCTCACTACAGCAACACCTGGGGGCCTCTGCTGTTGTTTTCAAGCTGATGGGATCATGTAAAGAAAATTGTGATCCCAGCTCCAAGCATCTTTGATTCCCATAGGAGATTTATTGCTATTGATCCAGGTCTATCTATATTAAGGTTTGATGTAAGTATGAAAGCATGTCAGAGTCACATCTGAGCGAACGTGTGCTTGTACTGTGCTTTGGATCACAAATGGCAGGGAGTGTCACTGCAGGTACTCACAGGGCAATGTTTTCTGAAGTGGTTACAGTTTAGATGGTGGAAGTTTTTCAAATAAAAAGTTAATGAGATTCCGAACAGCAGGGCTGCACATGGGGTCCTTGTCTAGAGGGAAGATACTGCAAAACTAAGGCACCAATGGTGAGTGACTGCTGCGTACAGTGCTGTGGCTGTGAGTGGCCTTTGCTGCACTGTATTCAGCACAGCCTTGTCCATGTATTCCTTATCCATGGGATTCAAGGCAGATGCCCTGACTTTATGAGCATTACTTGGGTGTGGACTGGAGATGGTCCTGGTGATGCTGCACCCTGACGAGCCAGTGCTGCGATATCTCAGGGGAGTGTCTGGCAGGACAGGTAAGAGACAAAGGACAGGCAAGGGACAGAGTGCTCCTATGAAATTCAAAGAACTCAACTCTTTGGACTGACAAAATAATCACAAGGCATTGATCACGTAAAGTTAAATCAAAGGCACTTTTTGCTGTTCACCTAGTGTTGACTTTGTGTCAGAGGGACTGAAATGTGCTTGCCTGTCCCAGGGGAGTTAAGACAGCACACCTCAGAGCTGCTCACCTGGGACTCCTTTGGCTTGGCCTCTCCATGCCGCCACAGTACTGGCAGGTGATGCGTGCAGGCTGTCACACTGTAGCCAGGGGAAGCCACCTAAAAGCAGCCTCTGAGATTAATGCCATGAAGGTGCTGCAGGGCAAATGAGCCTGCGTGTGGATGGTGGCTTTGGAGCAGCTGGCCTCTGGAGCTTGGATGGCACGGTTCCCAGAGGACCCCTGCTCGGTCACACAGTCAGCAACACTTCGGAGTGGGCAAGGAGATGTAGATTTGGCAGACAGGGAGCTCATTCAGAGAACTCGGGTTGTTAACTAGGAGCATTTGTGCTCCCAGATCACAAGGGGCAGTTTAAAAGGAGCAGTGCCAGAGTCCCCAGGATGGGATGTGCTAGATAGGCTGATATGTTTTATGTCAGCTGTTCTTTAGGATGGATTTGAAGCAAAGTTCAAAATGCAGGGCATAGGTGACATAATCTGGCACGAATAACCCAAGTCCCTATCCCTGGAAAACTTGCAGCCTTCTGGAAAGATTTGTAAATTTTAGGACCAGAAGAAACAGTTACAGTCATCTGTTATCTGTAGTGTTTCAATGAGTATTCTTGTCATCAAACTAATTGCATATGAGTTACAATTTTGCAAAATTCTTGGGCCTTTCTTGTATTTGTCTAGCTTAAAGTTCTAACCATTAACTCTCATTATGTCTCTTTGTGGTAGATTAAAGTGCTGTCTACTGTTGAGAATTACTTCTCCATGTAGGTACCTGAAGACTGCAATTAAGCTCCTTTTTAACTTTGTCACTCCATTTAATTTTTCCAAGAATGTTAGTCACGTAAAGGACGCTTCTCGTGGTGGATTTTTCTTGTAGGTCTTCTTAAAAATCTTTTCAAATTTTCAGTAGATTTTTGAAGACATGGATATCAGTTCTGCGGTGTAGAGAGTGGTACAACTCAACCTTTATACAGTTTGTGTCGAATAAACCCATGACTCTTTGAGTTGGAAATGTTCCCCAAGGGCATGTCCATTTCCATTTCCTCAGTCCTTACACAGATGTTCTGCTTTCCAGAATACAGTTTCCAGTCTTGTAGTGTGACCTCTCATCTTTGTTCTTAGATGTCTTTTCTGGTGTTTGGCTGCATAAGCTGTGAGACTCTGTAACCAAGCAGACCAGGTGATATCAGCAGATTATTTAATGCATAGCAAGTTATGGGGGTGTTAGCTACAAAATTTCATTAGCAGCGATTTTTATACTTCCTTAGCATTACAAAAATACCAAGTAATTTTGGGTCAAGAACCCACTAAAACCCCCACGGATGAATCCCCTATTTTTAATAATGTTTCTTATTTGTAAATTTTACTTTTAAAAATACATTCAGTGTAGCTGCAGTGACTTTCTTCTCTTGTGTCCCCATAAGCCTGGACCCTGACAGCAAATTTCAGTCAAATTTGAGCTCTTTAGAGGTGTCCGAACCAGTAAATTTAGATAGGTGGAGAGACCCAAATGAATGTCCCGTGGAGGAAAATGCCATATAGCTATCACAGCCAGTATTATTGAACACCAGAGAATCCAAGGGGAGTAGGAGAGAGCAGACAGTTTCCAGCTTTAAAGAAGAGACTTGGGATCAGTGCTGCTCTTTGGCAAAAAGTCAATGTTTTAATTAGGAAAGAGGGACTCATTTTGAAAGGTAGAAGCATGAACAATAAATTCAAAACAAACCAGAGGCAGCTGAGGAACATCCTCAGAGGTGTTCTTGAGACCATTGTCACGTGGTAGATTTAACCTTTCACTTTGGTTTCTGTTCCTCTCCAAGGGATAACTCACCCTTCTGACAGAGACTGCTTCTGAACAAACTAGGTCATCATTGGCAGTTGCTCAGTCTGCCTGGATTACTTCCAGGACCTCAGTGCCATTTCTAGAAGGGGTGCTTGCATATGGCAGAAACTTATTTCAGGTCCTTGGCTCAAACAGCATATTTGGAAATACAGCACCTCTTCTAGAAGGCTTGTGTTTTGGGTGAAGTTGATGATATGGCAGCAGAGTAGGTGTAAGCTACAACCAAAATTTGTAAAAAAAAAAAAAAAAAGAATAGTGTTTTTGTTCCTGGCAGAGGCTTTTAAAACTTAACATTTTGTGGAAAAGAAGGAAGGTGGAGTAGCATAGTAGGTTGGTAAAAGGATACAACCCATACCCCTTAGGCCTGTATTAACTGCAGAGGGGGTGGGCTGAGCTGTAGTTGATTGACAATAAGCTTTATAATAGAAATTATATAATTATAAAATTATATAGATTATATTATATTAATTAGCCATAATAAGATTTTCCCATTTCTAATGGCAGTTTTGAACACTAGCTACACACTTGAGCCAAGCTAATATTAATGAAGTTTGATCTCAGAGGCAAACTAGAGGTGTGTGGAGACTGTCCAGACTAACCTTTACAAAAATGTGTCAGTGACCTCTAGGTGACTGGCAGTCAGTTAAGACAAGGTGAAATTACCCAGTGGATTTAAGCCTTTTAAAGGTCCTGATTGAGATGCAGCTTGTGCTTAAACTGATTAAAAGTGATTGCCAGCAGTTATTTGATTGAGTCTTGATTATTGCAGACAACTCTCTGTACTTTTAGATGTGACCTTGTTCAGTTCTTGTAAAGGAGGCAGGCTGACAGACCAATTTTGCAGATTTCCTTCCTGTTTCCTACATGGTGGCTCCTTTGGATTTGGAGAAGGACTCAGTTCTGCCATGACATGGACATCCCCTTTCCCTGGGGAGTCACTTCTTGCCTCTAGTCCAGCTACATGTGGTATGGGATCAAATAATCATAGATTGGTTTAGGTTAGAAGGGACCCTAAAGATCATCTAGTTCCCAACCCCCTGCCATGGGCAGGGACACCAGGTCACTCAAAGCCCCATCCAACCTGGCCTTGAACTCTTCCAGGGATGATGCAGCCACAACTTCTCTGCGCAACCTGTGTCAGTGCCTCACCACCCTCACAGTGAACACTTTCCTCCTAATATGTAATCTAAACCTGCTCTCTTTCAGTTTGAAGCCATTCCCCTTGTCCTGTCAGTACAGGCCTTTGTAAAAAGCCCCTCTCCAGCTTTTTGTATGCCCCTTTAGGTACTGAAAGCTGCTAAAAGGTCTCCCTGGAGACTTCTCCAAGCTGAATAACCCCAACTCTTTCAGCCGCTTCTCATACAAAGGTGCTCCATCTCCCTCATCATTTTGGTGGCCCTTCTCTGAACTTGCTCCAACAGGTCAATGCTTTTCATGTGCTGGGGGCCTCGGAGTTGGATGCAGCACTCCAGGTGAGATCTCACCAGAGCAGAGCAGAGGGGAAGAATCACCTCCCTCACCTGCTGGCCACACTCTCTTGATGCAGATCAGGGTATGGTTGGCTTTCTGGCCTTACTGGTCCTGTCCATCTTCGTCCATCAGCACCCCCAAGTTCTTCTTCTCAGCGTCACTCTCAACCCATTCTCCACCTAGCCTGTGTTTGTGCTTGGGATTGCCCTGACCCCAGAGCAGGAAAGCTTCAACTTGTCCTTGTTGAGCTTCATGAGTTTCACACAGCCCCCCCATCAAGGTCAGATCCTCAAATGATTACCAGTGTGTTGGTTTTTATAGGGTTGTGTGAGGGTGGTTCAAATCGTAATCTCAAATGTGTCCACTGCTCACATGAAAAGTATTTGCATTTTTTTACACTGGCTTTTGTTGACTTTTACAGATAACAGTCCTGAGTATCCCCTCCTTTCATTAAGGACCAGTTGGTAGTTGAGGAAGTGAGTTGACTCAGTTTCTTCTGACTCCACTAAGTGTTGGATGGCCATAGATATCTAGATACACAGTCCGTGTGTCATGTTGACACGATGATGCAATTACAAATGAAATTGGCACGTGCCCTGGGTGGTTTGAAACACTGCATCTGCCACAGAGCAGCGATTCTGGTGCTCTTTTCCCCTGCCCACCCCAATGGGGTGGGGGGAGCCAAACCTCTTCCCCAGTTTGCAGCTGGATTAGGCAGCCAGTATGTGCATGTGTCTCACCTTGGGATATAGGAGGGCTCCCCAGGTAGCAGAAGTTTGAGGTGAACCTTTCTTCAAGATTTCCGGTCTCTCCTTTCATTCACCTTTGCTGCCATTTCACAGGCTGTCTGCTGTTCCTTTGATAAATGCCACTTTTTGTGGGGAAAACCCAGCATATTTAATTCTGTTCTGTATGGAAATATTGCGTTCCTCCAGCATCTCGCTCAGTGAAGGTGCTGTCACTTATCTCTGTTTAACTTATGGAGTAAGAACCACATTTCCTTCTCCATTCAACCCATGTGATTTCCAATGAGAAATGTGGCTTTGTTCTGACAATATTAGAAGTAGAGAGTATGCTGGAAACTTGCACTTCGTGCCATATAATTGTGACTGGCAGTTTGCTTATTTGCTTGTTTTCTGTTATTATGGAAAGCAATCTCCATGTAGTTTATTCATTTGCACTGACTGAGTCCCAAATCATTCCATTCACGATAAAATCTGTTTTCAGTGAAGTGCATTGAAGAGCTGTAATTGTTTGTTTCATTAAAACAAGGGAGGCATTTAATAGCAGTTATTCACTTCTGTTGCTGTTGTTATTTACTAGCTTTCTAAGACATTTTGTTTACCAATTTTGTAATACCTTCACTGAAAAGTTTACCTGAGGATTAAAACCAGTAATTCCGGTTGCTGAAGGTCAGAACTCCCATGGTGTCAGGGATGTAGTTCTGAAGAGGGAATAGTTTACAAGCTTGCATGTACCACCTAATAGAAACACGGGTTTGAGCCACTGGAGATGTGGCCATGCCAAGCTGCTAGAAATGTGAGCAACTCCATTGATTTTAGTGGAGTCAGGCAGATTTCAATAGCTGGGGAGCTGGCATTTAGCATATCCTTTGATTCTTGCAAGTGCACATGTCCGTGTGATTGGAAGAAAAAAATGTATTTCCAAGGAAGAAAAGAAAGGTGAGGAGACCATCACCTTCTCTGGTGTTTGGCCAGGCAGCTCTTCCAGTGCTCTTGCTCAGTTTCTGCACAGTAGCCGGATGTTCTGCAAAGCCCTCTGTCTCTTCCCTGGATCTGGGATTTGTGCTGCCCTCTCTCTCTCGGGGTGCATTCTGCACTTCTCCCACTTTCCAGCCTGCTGCTCTGTTCCCTCCAAGGATGATGGTAGTTCTCACAGCATTATTTATTTAAAATGAGTTAATTTCAGAGAAAGCTTATCTTAAGAATAATAAAACAGGCTGTGTGCAAACCTCACTTTCCCCTAAGGATTAACATTCCCTGAATCTAGGAAAACACAGCTCTTTCGATGTTTCCAGAGAATCACTCTTTTCAGACAAGTTTCTTCAGGCAGTGTAACAAGTTTTAACCCTTCTGTGGCTTTGATTTGGTTTTTAATGGGTCTTTTAGCTCCAGGCCAGAGAAAGGTGGCTTATCAGCACAACATTTGTTCCCCTTGTTCTAAGGACATGATTTAGCCAGTCCTCTCCCCCACTGGCTTTTACAGGTTACCGAATTGTCACTGGTTGCTGATGGAGCTGATGCCTGTGATTAACCACGGGAGCTTGTGAGCCTTTCTCATGGCCCCAGCAAGGCTCAGGTGGCACCAAAGGCCTGATACAGAGAGGGTGTAATTGTTTTGACTTTTGCACAGATGTATTTACCTTGTAGCAGCGGACAAATCTGTATTTTAGCCTATATATTCCTACCAAAGTCATAAATTTAAGAGGAAACTAACTTAAGCTACATGGATAAATGGATTTGCAGATAGCCCACCCTTACATGGCGTGTGGGACTCGTTCATCTTCTCTTACCGCAGTGGGAGCGTAGGGCATGCTTTGCCTTGGTTATCCCTCCTCCTCTGATATTTTAATCGTGCTCTCTCTTATTTGAACACTCTCTTGTTCACCTTTAAGCTGAATGAATGAGTACTGTAAATAATTGAAGCAAGACTTGATCCCATGGGACGGCTGCAGCAAATGGCTTAGTGGGCATATGGCCAAGTCCTTCATCTCTGTGAGTGAACTGCTGCCTTCCCTGTTCCCAGTTCACAGCATCTGAAGGAGTCTGTGTCCAATGTCACTGTTCCACCTAATATATAATCACACACAGTGGTCATTAGTTCCTACAAGGGAAGAGGATTGTCTCCCTGCTTTGATTTGCCTCTGCAGTCCTGAAGCCTTTGTTGGCAGCTAATTGGATCTCAAGCTCTATTGACATGCACATCCCTAGGTGGCTAAGGAGGTTTTGGCAGTCTTTTTTTGAGGCTGTGTAGTTGGAGATAACAGGTTGTTAGCACTGGAAACACAAATGCAACCCACCTTTCATGTCTCTTGGCAAACAAAGGCTCAACAGTATGTATCATGTTAATTGGCATCCTTCCCAATTTACTTATCTGTGATTATCCTGATGCCTGTTAAGGACAAATGAAAGTCATTATCTATTTTTAAATTAAAAAAAAAAAATAAAAAAGGCAGAGAGGCTGAATACAGATATCCTGGGTTAAATGTAGGTTTTATATAGGTTTTATATAAATATAGGTTTTGAAGGAGGGAGCATTTCCCTTGCTGGTCTGGATCCAGTCTACGTGGGATTTCAATACATGAGCAAAGTTCAACGGATTCTTTACACCCTGGCACAGGTGTGGTCCTGTAGCCACCAGAGATTGAGGCAGAATTACCATTACTGGGACATGCAGGAAGGGATTGACTCTTACAGGACCATGTCTGGGAAAAGATGATTCAAGTGAGGAGGAGGGGTGGCAGAGGAGAGGGACAAGGGCTTTGAGGAAAGGTTGTGAGATCTGTGGGACACAAGGCTGATCTGGGAAGACAGAGGAGCATTGCTGAGAGCAATGGTGGGATACCTAACTGGAAAAAAGGCACAGAAGCTCTTTTGTGCCGGTCATCTTTGGAGCAAGTATATCAAGAAAATCTGCTGCAAAGGGAGTTTCATTCCGGAAAAGAAATGGCATTGTTACATCACGACGGCACCGGCTTTGCTGGTGTCCCTGCTGTTGAGGTGTTAGTATCCTGTTTTCCCAACCATCTTAATAATCTGAAGAAGAGCCTATTTATATGTTAAAAAAAAAGTGTCCTTCAATGGAAGCAGCATTAAATTTATCCGGAGTGCTGTATAATTAGGTATGTCACAAAAAACATGTACTTCATTGTTCACTCACCTGAAATTCCTCCAGCATGCTGGTGGTGAGGCTTTTGTCACTCAAAATGCATAATGCTCAGGAAGAATAGACTTAATAATGTGATAATTACTTTGCAGTGTCACACTTCTGAGTAAGCAATTGATTTTATTTACCTGCCTAGTATTACCCAGCCCTTTCCCCATGTTTGCCACAGCATTTAAATTCCTTTCAAACAAGAAGCAACAATCCAAGAATTCATATTTAAAGTTTTTATTTCTAGGTTCACTAAAAATTAACAAGATTTTGGGCTTTTTAGGGTGGTCTAGGACTGTCTTGTTGGGAAGTGCCCATGCTCAAGTGCCACACGAGAGAGCTTAAATAAGCACTTGGCTCTGCTACTGGCTTCATTCTCTAGATAAACCAAGAAAATGCATAGCTGCAGCTTAACATTTTGAGCTGTATCTCTGAGCTAGTTATTATGTACTGTATTTAAACAAACCTGGGACTTGATGCACAAGTTATTCAGCTGTTGTTGTGCCTAAGAACAGATAACATCGCAGTGGCCTCTCTGGCTCCAGAGTAGCGTACTTTCCCCTGACACCAGCAGTAACAGGATGATAAACATTTACTTTATATGGAACAATGATAAAATGCCCATCTCTCCCTTGGACTTTTAAGGAATCATTTGGACAAAATCAGGTACAGTTTGCTGAAAACATTTGAATTTGCTCTTGCATGAAAAAAATTTGAGTTGCAGAGCTTAGTGACTTGCCATATTTGCGATCTCTTGCTTAAAACAAAGAAGCACTAAAGCTGCTGTGGGATTCATTGGCATTTTAATAGTATGAATAGTACAGGGATGTTTCTGTGGCTCCTTTCCTGCAGCCTCAGCTGTTTGCTGATGCCTGCATTTGAGCACAAGCAGGTGCTTGTGGGCAGAAGACAGTGACTGAAACTGCAATTAATTGTATGCACAAACCGTGGCCCCAGGAAACACTGGTTTGAAAAACCCAAGTTCTTTGACTTTCTTATTAGCTTTTTGTTATAAGAGCTATTGTCAGAGCACATGGTGGGAAGTTCTTATAATTTCACCAGTTGCCTGCTCCAGGCCAATGCAAAACGTACTTGTCCTTCCTTTTGCTTCCTGATGAACCTCAGTTTTACCCTCTCAGGGTTACTGACTCTCTCTCGGGTCAGAAACTCCAGTCCTTGTCTCAGATTCTGTACAGGATTTCCTCTCCCAGGTTAGGTTTGGTATTCAAATACCTACCAAATTATATTATTAACTTCGTGGCATGACTAGAGTCAGATTATTCCTGTTTTACAAACAGAGAGCTGAAATACAAGAGAAACGGTGGCTTTTCAAGACTATGTAGGAATCCTCTGGCACAGCTAAAAGGTCTTACCTCAGCTGACCCCAAGCCAGGACCTTTCAGAAACATTCACTCTTCTTCCTGCTCCCAGCCCTTTTCCTTTGATGTTCACTTCTGTGTTCTTCACTCTTCTTCTGAAGTTACACAGCCAGTACCAGTGCACCTCTCTTGGTATCAAACACTGCTAGAGCAATAAGCATTTCAACTAAATTATTGAAGTGTGGAAGATCTGTAAAGTATTTGACTTCTGACACTGACTTTTGTAGTCAAACTAGGAAAAGAGAATTCACTAAGCAAGAGGTTTTCTGTGTTTAAGGAAGCAATTATAAAAAAAAAAAAAAAAGTTAAATTTTGAAGTTGTTTCAGATTTGGGGATAAAGTGAGGAAGAGAGAATCCTGCAGAGCTGAGCAAAACATCCTGGAGATGTCGTGTAACAGTGACGACACTGGCAAGAAATCAGTATATTGTTGCTTAGCTGCCAAACATCAGCAAAAATCATGCAATATCTTTTACTTACTAAAATCTTACAAGATTTCTATTTATAGGCAGGTGGTACAAGGAAGATTTCAGTGGTGAGGAGGGCACGTACTGCTCTTGGCTTCTTATAGACAGGCCTGAGGACATCTCATTTAAAACAAGCCTTACCTGTTGGTACAATCAATCTCATCTCCTCTTAGCAGGCAAGGGCTCTCACAAATGACCTTATAGATTAGGCACTTTCTGTTTACATTCGATTTCCCACTCCCTGCTATTTGTAGAGAATGATTATCAAGGCATTAAATTAAAAGTTTTGCCCGGTGGGAAACTATTGGATATTTTGTCATTTCCTTAGAGCCTCTCCTGTTCTGGTGGAGAGGCAGAGAGGCAGGGGAAGCAATCACCAGAAAGGTCAAGAATATTTGCTTACCTATATTGAAACACCACTGAGAGGCTTTGTCCAGTTTAGGAGACTTTTTGGGTAGAATTTTTGTTCAGGACATGATAGGAAAGCACTGAGGCTTGAAATTAAAAGTCTCCAGTTGCCTGCAGGTTAGAAAGCTGGGGATGTTGCTGGCATCCTCTGGCCTTTTCCTAAAGGCTATGCCAGAATCTAAGTGACACCTCACGCTTTCAAAAAGTTGAAAAGTAGTTAATAAGGTTCTCCCCAAAGTCTTCTTCTGACCTTTATTCCAGAGAAAATTACATCAAAACCATCTTCCCTCTCAGTGTGCTGGGGCAGTGGAAGGACTTTGTCTCTTCAGTATTGGTAGGGCTTCAGTTTGATCAAAGTCTTGCGTCATATTAGCTGTAAATATTGATAATACCCATGTTCTGCACGGACACAGTTTCCTTGTTTGCCCAAGGTGTTTGGCTCCAAAGCACTTCCTCCTCCTTATCAGCAGCAAAATTACAGGACTGGGCTTCGCAGGGAACAGTATTTGTCTTCTGTTTCATGCCTTAATAGTAAGTACATAAACTCCAAAGCCTTCTGTTTAGACAGAGAGTGAGAGGAGAGGTCTGTGGAACTACTCCCAGGAACTGAGAAGCTCCTGCAGTCCTCCACCTGTAATACAGAGATGGAAATAACGATGAGCCTGGGTGTTTGCAGCGCAGAATGTTTATGTAGTGCTTTCAGTGTGTCTGTGCCAAGCAGGGTTTTGTTGTTGCTGCTGTTACACAGTATTTATCTCAGCCTCAATTATTCCTGAGTTGTCTTATTCAAGGGGGCAAGGTGGAGTCTGACAGCTCTTGATCCTCTTGAAGTGTGCTGGCTTCTCCAGCTGGGCTTGTCAGCCAGCCAGCCACGGTTCTGCTCGGAGGCTCCAGATTTCCGAAGCAATGAGAGGACAAAGCTGACAGTAAAACAAGCCTTACATGTAAATTGCTACAGTTTAAGTAGCTGTCTCAAGGGAATGCAGATTAAGAAGGAAACACGTTTTAATTTGGCCTGGATTTATACACGGGCTTAAGTAAGACTTTTTAAGGGATGTTTTGTCACAGCTGTAGTTTAGAGGAGGCTCAGATAGATCCATGCCCATTCTCCATCACTGCTTCAGCTGCTTCCAGCCACTTTTCCTGACCTCTGTGGCAGGTTCTCTCCAGTTCTGCCACATCTCATGTAGCTTTCTTTTCTCTGGTTCAAATACTGGGTTTCTTCCATTGCCTGAAACTCTCTGCACATGACTAGTCCACCTCAGAGCAGCATATGGTTTTTAGAAAGTCTTTGTAACAGGACAGTGAGAGATTTCAGAGCATTATTAGGGCCTAATGGAAGTCAGTGAGAAAGTATTGGTGCTCTTTGCAGTGGGAACAGGATTTTACCTTGGATAAAGTGCTGGTAATATGCTCGAAGAAGTGGTTCTCTTGCAGGCATGGTTTGTAGAGGATTCACACTGAGACACATTTGTCTAAAATCTGGTGGGGCTGATAAGCGTGAACAAGGCTCTAATATGTCTGGACCCAGAAGTCATAAGAATGTACATGGATGGGAATGCCACCTTGAAGCTTTCACATCTGATCTGTTGACCAATGAATCCTGAGGAGGAAGAGAATTTTTCTCTTCTTCACTGACAGATTGATTAAAGGTTCTTGCTGCCAAACCTTTCAGAAACTCATTTGTCTAAGGAAATCTCTGGTATTCCACATGTCTAAAAATAGGTCCCTCACTTACAGTAACAGTTTACCTGCTGAGAATTTTTATTACACTTCATTGTGCTCCTTCACTAGAGTTCTGCTTTGTGAAGGGCCTGGCTTCTTTTTGGAAGAATGCAGCAGATTCAAATTGCAGAATATTAAATATAATACTTATAGTCCCTGTTTTGAGATAGACATTTTGTCCTGGCTGAGGACTGATAGCACAGAGACAAACAAGAGAAGCTGACAGATTTGTGAATGTTGGGTGGGATTATTTGTCAGGAGATGCAGTGAATCACTTTGGTATAGCATTTCATTTTCAGAAAAATCATTTTCTGAAAAAGTCAAATTAAAGGCAGAAGAGGCAGCTGGGGGTGTTTTGTGAGTTTTCATTTAAACATACAATTAGAATAAAGGGATATCGAAAAGTTCCTGATATTCTAAAAATATTTTGAGGCAGAAATAAAATTGAGGTTGGAAAGAATCAGGATGACCTGGAGGAGCACTTGCCAGCTGTGCTCCACAAATAGGCATTGTTTTACTTACCCCTCTCTAGTCAAAGCTAGTTGGAATCATATGTCCATAGCTTCAAGCAGTGCTTCAATTAGGGGAAAAATATCCATCTTACAACCTTGTACAGAGGTTATTCAAGCAGAGGTCAATGTGCTTTTAATAGGACTGCACGTAGAGACTGGACTGCTCACAGTGGGAGTGAGAGAAGGGGTCTTGTTTAATATCGTCTGAGCTCTTAGGAAGTCCAAGGCTACGTTTGCATCAGGACTGATTAATTCATGCAAGGTAACGCATTAATAAAAAAGACTCTACAGAACTGGCTAGAAACAGGGGAGGCAGACAGTGGGGGCTTCATGCCGGTGCCTCAGCTGCAGACACAAGGGCCAGGAGACCAAGGGCCAATGCCTGCTTCTCCTTTCTCCTGGAGCCAAAGGGCCACCCACAGCCTCGGTTGTTCTGTACAAGGTTGTTCCTAGGGGATGATGAGGAACTTTCTGACCCTAGTGTAAGCAAACAAAAGAGTGGGAATGCTTTAAGGAGTAGCTCTGTGAAAAAGAAATTTTAAATCATCTGCTCTTCAGAGAATAGCACACTGTGCTGCATGCACAGCACACCTGATCAGAAGGTAAGCTAGAAACTTTAGTAAAGGAGAACTATGAAAAATCCTACCTTTACAATCACTCAAATAAATATAAAGTTTTCTCTGTGTATATATGTGTACAACTGTGTGATATTTCCAGATGCCTTCCCATGTCAGTGGACATGAAATAAAAAGATAAAGCAGTCTGGTGATACTGTTTCACAACACGTGTTTGCCTCTTTCAAAGTTGCAACCTGCACAGAGGTGAGAGAGATAAGGAAATGAGATACACAGGGATTTGGATTCTAAAAATCTTATATC
Source organism: Empidonax traillii (assembly GCF_003031625.1). NCBI lineage: Eukaryota > Metazoa > Chordata > Aves > Passeriformes > Tyrannidae > Empidonax > Empidonax traillii. The sequence continues at coordinate 165,849 of NW_020955633.1, read as the reverse complement.
CTCTTCCAAACAAGATTCAAGCAGACACTTTCTTTTTAAAACAACAAATAATGATGGGTCGTACAATGTGCAGGACTTGATGTTGACGCTTTTTGAAATAGCAGCAGGAGAACTGGTCACATTGTGCCTGTTTTCTTGAGTAATGCTCTGCTGGTTACTCAGTTTCTGAAATATGGAAATCTGTTGCCAGTCGTGTTCCCAGTATGAAGGTCTTGCACTCTGTGCGGGGAAAAGTGGGTAATTTTATGACTAAGAGAGAACTTGCTTTTATGAGGCCTCAGCAAAATGCTTGTTAGTGAGGCCTGTCCAGGTGAAAGGAAGATCAGGAATGCTTGGTGGGGACACCTCTAGAGACCACATTAAAGAACACATGGAATAACTAAGTTAATATTATTATTATCTATCTCAAGTAGGACATGAAGATTGCATTAACAGGGGTAGTGTGTGAGCCCTTGTAAAAGGGATTATCCTGTTGAGCCACTGCATTGGTTTGCAAAGGAAACCTTGAGTGAGGACATGCAAAGTTGGCATTTTGCATTCTTTTGGTGACGTGGCATTTGCCCTTCAGATAAGCATCACTGTTCTCTTCCATGTCCCAGATCAGTGCTGATATGAAGCTAAGGCTGGTGCATAGCTCTCTCATTGTACAGGGCAGATATTCTCAGGTGTGATAAATTAATATTCAAAATAGACCTTTCTCTTTCAAGACAACAGATCTACCAGCTGGGTTTGTGTCCCCGCCTGCCCTCAGCTATACTGTTCCTCTTCACCTCTGTTTGTTTCTGAATAAGAATTGGATTTTTAGCAATTAACTCATCTCAGTACCTCTAGGACATTAACTAAATTTCAAAGCCTCTCTGATGCTAGGATCACAACCATGCCCTTCCATCCTAACTGATGTCTCTGCTCGAGACCACAGCAGGTCCGGTTCAGACACACGGAGCTGAGGGTAAGCGAAGAGCTGAAACCCAGTTCAGTCTAATTCTGAAATGAATGCTAGGAATTCCCAACACATGTAAGTTTATCATTTGTTGCCTGTAATTTTCTTAACTAATTTCAAATTTAATGACAGCTCTCAGCTTTGGTTTTCTCTTCTAATTAATGTACCAGTGACTGTGTATAATCCCTGTAAAGCCAAAAGCAGCTTACATGATAATTACAGTGGGATCACAGCACCTACTGTTTAAGGGAGTCACCAATGAGAAAGTCCTTGTGTGACAGTTAAGGTGCTGAGATTAAGTTGTACATCTTTCTTTTACTGCCTCAAAGCTATTTTATTAGTGGCTCAGCATGATGGTGGTAAACTTTTGGGAAGGAAACAAAAGAAATGGAGAGATCAAGCACAATCTTTCGCACATACAGCAGTGATGGACATGATGAACTTTTGAAGTCATAATTTTTTGTGGAGTCATAATGTTGAGTGACTTTATTTTACCCAAAATAATTATGATGTAGTGGGTTGAAAATTCCTCTTTTACACTGTGCAAGATGCTTTGCATCCACCTCTTTTTCCAGATACTTATGAAGACAATTCTGACTGCACAAAGCAGAAGGGAAGTCCAAGTGTATGGCAGAAGCAGAATACCTTTGTTCCCTGTGTTAACTCAAAATTAGCATTGGTTACTTCATTTTAAACCCTCCCCATTCTCCTCCCCTCAGGTGGAATAACAAGTGTCAGAGGGGCAATCACCAGAGAAAACACCACATTAGTCTGTTTTACAATATGGAAGAGAGTATGTATTAAAACAGACTGTCCCCATGAAGCAAGTTGGGACTTTAATTTTAGTTTTCTTTTTGCTGTTGCAGCAGGATGATCTCAGGATGGCACTGCATTTTGCAGTCAGATTTATAGCAGATTGATGGAGAAGAAATGGGACAGGTCTGCTCACCCTTCTTGCTATGCCTTGGATGTCTAACAGACCATTAACATTGACAGGCACCCAGGGGAGGGGGAATGTACAGCCATGTTTGAGGAGCACTAGTCAGTGTTTTTCATTTACAGCAGAAAAATCAGGTTAAACCATGAATATCCATTAACTATTTAGTTCCTTGTTTGCATTTGCTTGATTCTGTAGAAATGTGTATGTGCGGTTACACTAGGAGAAAAGCACTTGCAATCATTTTGGATACTACCTGTTGTATCCAACAATAGCCTACTTTACGAACAAGGACTCTCAACAAGAAAGCACCATCTTCAGTTGCAAAGCCCTCTAAAGCAGAACTTTGTACTTGGATTAAATCAAGAAAAATGCATTTATTAAAGAGCAGTTCCGTTTAGTGTCTAAAGTCTTAAATCCTCCCTGTCCTGAATTTTAGATAGCTCATTACCTGCTGCTTCAGCATCATTAGGTTCACCCTGCTATAAGACGTGGGGTCCCCTGGCTGATGGAATGAACACAAGTCAGAGCATCAGTACAGTATTAATGCCAATGTATTGTCCCAGGAAGCACAAGGAAGATGCTGAGGTGTACTTGGTCACAATTAAAGGTATTAAGCTAAAAGGAAATGCTGTGTGTAGGTGAACATTTTCATATATAGGCCTCATTCGCAAAAATGAGCGATTAAACCGTGTCCAGTCTCCCTACAGTACTTTGGTGGTTAAGTGAGAAGGGAAAAATGTTTGGAAGGTCTCTGTGATGGAAAACATGAACATAAACTCAGAACAGGAACTCCTCATGTTCTTTACAGAGTGCAGGTACCTCTAATAGATACCAGCTCTACTGGAGAAAGGTGTTGGGAAGTGTTGGTTCACTCTTTATTCAGTACAGGACTGTTGTCCAACACCCTCCTGGACTTTAATTCTGAAATGTGGTACTCAGCAAATTCTGAGTTTTGTGTCTTTTGTTGTTGGTTTTAGATTGACAAGTATGCTCAGCGGGATCTGAAGAAAGGACTTCATTTGTATGGAACAGATGGAAATATTGGCCTCACTAATGCATGGAGCATCATCCAAACAGATGTAAGTCTGAGTTCTCTTCCTCTTTACCCTCTGAGTTCTTAAACAGCATGTTCTGGGTGTGAACCTAATTAAACCTCCAAAGCCCAACATTAGCAACATAAGCACATTAGCAACTAAACTCTCTGCTTTTTGTAACAAATGGTAATTTTTATTTCTCCTTTGACCAGGAATAGCTTCTTTCTTTTAAAAGTTTATATTGATGCCTAAGTATCATATAGTTCTGTGCTGCGTGCAGAGCGAGGGGGCTGGTCAGACAGGAAACAAGCAGAACCTTCTCTTTCAAGTCAAAGGGGTGGCTTATGTTGGGATGAAGAGCAATGGCATAATAGCAAAGAACCACCTCAGCCCCTTTTCATTTCTGTCCTGTCTCCTTGCACCGCTATTGTTGTTTCCATTAGTGTAGTCGAGATGGAAACAGACCATGGTGTTTACAACCTCCTCCTACAGTCACTGCATTTTCCCCAGCAAAATTCAATCATCCTCCATCACAGACGGGCTAGGAATGCTTTTTGCTACTGTTGTTCTGATTGTCCTGATTCTCTGACAGGCCTCTGCCAGTGTTTGTTTTCTAAGGACTGGTGAACACTGTAGCTGGCTTCCTCCTTTTGTCCTTGTCTGGCTTGCTGAGGAAACACCATCACTGACAGCTCGGGTTTATTAGCTCTGTACTTCTCGTTGCATATTCAGTTCAGTCAGTTCTCCTGGGGATGATCTTTCTGATTTCATTTTCTCTGCTTCTTGGATGAGGAAAAGTGCTCCAAGTTTTCTTCTGCTTTAGGCAGAAGCACTTGCACTGCCCCGGTTTCACTCAAAAAATATTTCCTAGCTTTCTCAAGTTCTCCCCAAGAGGGGCTAGTGTGGCACAGACGGGAGGGTTTTAGTCTTGCCTCTGATGCCTTGAATCGATCAAAGACGATAATCTCTCCCAGGATTACTCTTCTGTATGATACAAGATAACAGGAGCAGCAGGCTGCAAAGAAATGGTCTGAGAAATTAAAAATTTGGAGTTACTAACAAAACAAAAGAACTTGTTGGCCAAACTCCATGTGCATCTTGGGGTCTGTAGGAGCTGTCTGTGTTGAGTGCAGTAGGTTGCCTGCAACAGTACTATGTGTGAAAGACAAACAGCTCAGGTCCAGTAAACAAGCCCGTCCCAGTCCTGCATTATAACAACTGCACACAATAGGTTCTTTCAGTTACCTTTAAAAGCCCTCAGCACCTTGCAATATTGTTAATATTTTCCTCTTTCAATACTACTTCCTCTTTCCAGTGCATCAAATATGAGAAGGCATCAATTACCGACAAGAGAAGTGAATTTTGTGGTGTTAGCCCAAGAGTAAGCCATGTGAAATATAGATAAAATTTTAAATACTGTTGCTTATATCAAACAGTATTAGAAGCTTTACTGTTCTACAGTAACTTAACTATGCTTAGTAAAAACGTGGTAAAAATTACTAATGTAAAAATGTTTGCGGTAAATATTAATCAGGTTTCAGTGACACCCCAAGAATTGTTAAAAGCATATAGAAAAGGTGGGGGAAGAAGCATTGTTTGGAGGACTCATGGGTTACAAACACCATAGTTCTGCACCCCTTTCTGTAAAATAGGTTCAACAGTATATGCTATGTCTAGTTCATCTAGTCACATTTTTTCAAGATGTTCAGAAGCTGGATTGGATTCAAAAAAGATTTAAAAGAATAATGAGAATTTTGGAAAGTATGGTGAGAAATTTTAACCATTTTATGTAATCAGGAAGACAAAGTAGTGATGTGATTGCCGTCCTTAAAAAGAGAGCAGGAAGGGAAAAGGGTTTTGAAAGAAAGGGGCTCTGTGATTGATCCAGGAGCTAAAAACTCCAGATAGACATATCGGGTGGTCGGATGCCACTGTACAGCATGACAGTAGATTCTTTTTCCTAAAGAACAAGACGGGGGGTTGCTTAAAAGAAATGGTCACAGTCAGTGACAAGCTTGGGTTTTGAGGACTCAGTAGTCTGTGTTGCAGATCATGGTCGATTGTCTTGATAATTCCTTTGGTCTTGAAACCCATTACAGTTTAAAGAGTATCTTAAAAGTTTCAGATGAAACTAACGTTATCTAACACCTAGGAGCTCATGAGATAACGAAGTGCTGTCTCACAAGGTGTGTACAGCCATGGGGCATCACACTCTCAGGGCCACTAGGAAATTACCATGCACCAGCTTGACAGTACCACAGTGTCGCCGTGCTCCTCGTGCTGGGCACTGAGGAAGAAAGCAAAGAGCTCCCACAGATCCATTTTTACTGCCCTACATAATTGGTTTTCACATGTATCTTTCAAAACTATTTAGGAATAGACTATTGCAGTGGTGCAGCGAAGAGAATTCCAGCATGGTTAATTATGTAAAACACTTGCAGTTGAATAGTGCTATCTAAATGCCAAGGGGATTTTTTTTGTGTAATAATCATTATCTCTTACCTCCCTAATCAGTAGGATGTAATCACTGATAGGGGGATTAGGGCAATACAGGGGATTTTCTGAAAGGAAAGTCCCAGCCCAGGCTTGCTGTTTGCATTTCGTCTCCTAAGGCTCTCAAAAAACCCCACAGTAGAGCTAACCACGTGTGCATATTAGGACAGTGTCTCAGCACTGACTTTCCTCATGGGACCAGCAGACATCAGTCATTGGTTGAGCTATGGGCTGTGTCTGGACAGGAATGGAAAATAGCAGCCTCCGGAAAAAGGCATGCCATGTGAAAAACATGACAGTAACAGAAATCATAATGAGTCCTCCTCCCTTGGCCCCTCTGCATTTGCACTCCTTCCTTTGCAGAAGTATTTTTCAGAGCTTGAGCAGCGGTTAAAGTAGTAGCCCAGACACGAGGGATGGGAGCTCTGGCATTGGAGCTCTTCATTTCTCCTGTGGTTTGCTTAGATAGAGACCACCCCCACCTGCGTTCACGAGGCAGTGTGACTGTGCATGGCAGCTTTTGCTTAAAGAAGGGGGAAAACGTGTTTTTCAGGAACAGAGCCACAGTTAGATGGCATTTGATTTCTGTGGGACTGCCCAGTCACAAAACAGAGGGGAGTTTTGACTGGTGGTGTGGATGCCCAGGGCTCACACAGTGACTTGTGAGAGGTGATTACTCTAGTAAAAAACTCTAGTTTTTTGTCAAGTGTGAAAGGCCTGAGCATTTTTTGAGGAAGGCTTTATTCTCTGAAGGTTTTGTGCCCTGAGAAATGGTTTTCCTCCTATTAACAGAAGCATACAATTCCTAAGTAACCGGAAACAAGGGAAAACAAGGCCTGTCTGGTCTGTCTTTGAAGAGGAAGTTGCAGTTTTGGCCCATGACTGATCTATTCATATTGCCAATAAAGGAGTTGGGTTGAGCTGCACACCTGCAAAGCATGTGAGAGGAAAAGCAGTGGGCTCATTTTGCAGTCACATTAAGCCTCTAGGTCAGGGAGCTGTTTCAAATTAGAACATTCTATTGATTTCTTTTTAATACCTCCAGCTAACCAAACTCACGGCCTTTCTCGATAGCGTTTCAGGCTTTAAAAGGATCAGAAACACGAGCAGATGACTTCTGCACGTTATGACTGAAGACTAGAAAAGCTTACAAAGTAGTTTTTAAACATGACTAAAATTCTAATAGTATAGGAGGCGAGTTACCCTGAACTGCACTACACTCCTTACCCACCACCTGGTTAGAGTTACAGGTGGAGATCATTAGGAAATGAGAAACAGACATTAATTTTTAAAACGTTGCTTCATCCCCAACATCTTTGTGATCAATATTTGAACACTTCTCCTTTTAACTAACCAGGCAGTAATTTGAGAGGCATGCAGAAAACCTATTAGCTTCACTAAAGTGAGCCAAATTCAGCTCACTTTTGCTGCTGTGTAATGTCCTTTCATGTCTATTTAGACCACTGTAACTGAGAAGAAAATTTGCCCCATCTCCCTCTGTCCAGTCATTGATTCTGTTAGATCAAGCAATACTTTAGAATTACTGCTGAAGTAATCCAAACCACCCATTAAACATGATTTTTAGAACAAAACTATATTTGGCACCATTTTTTACAGTGATGGATGAAAAAAAGACATAAAAAGCACCCTACCCTGTCTCTAGTTCTTTGTCACATTCACAAAACCAGAAAAACCAGGCATTGATAACAGTTAAACTGTCTGCAACAAGGATTGAATGTCTGTTTATTTTCATGAACCCAGCCTGACTGATTTTGCAGGAATTTGCCAAAGATAAGGCCTCGTTAGCCTTCAGTATTTGGGTTACCTGTAAAATATGTACAAGTGTCCAGCTCCTTAACATTTCTGTTGCACTAAGATAGAAACTTTCTGTTTAACGTTAATTACCAGCTCTAGATACCTCTTGCTAGAGCAGCAGTTACTTGTTAAAACAAAAAATAAGCTATTTTCAAGCAGCTTTGCATCCCATAAGTACAGCACAGAGACCTCAGTGCTCCTTGGTGCTGCTTGGCTGGGGAAAGCACCTCAGCACCATGACCTTTGACTGCATCCTTGTGTTGAGCATCCCCTGCACGTCCTGAGCTTTTGGAAATCTGTGAGCCACTTCAGAACCCCACAGATTATCAGTAGGGGAGAGATTTATGTCTGTACAACAAAGCAGGGGAGAAGATCTGGTTTGACATCTCAGGAGGGAGAAAGCCTCCCACATGAAACATCTGGAACAAACTGCAGCATATCGTCAGTATTCCTAGGAACACGTCAGTATTCCTGTTCAGCAGCAGGAGCTGAGATTCTCAAAGGCATTTGACAAGCTTTGGCTCGTTTGAGAAACTCTGCCAAACACTGTATGAACTTCCCCAGAACTACTACCTCGCTGTCACCTTATACCATAACCACCTGCATTTCTTCATGGAGCAGCACAGTTGCCTCTCACCCTGCGTGATCCTTCATAGCTGTGAGTCCTAGAATCAAGTGAGCTGGAGTGTCCAAGTCAAGGTGTCTTAAAAGTTACTGCTATTTGAGACAACAGTTAACATTTTTAGTGGATTACCATCTTTTAAAGTGTGTTTGTCTGGGTACCCCAAAATAAGGACAATTAGTTTCTAGTTGTTTCTAAAAAGCATGAGTGTATCATTCCCTGCTGAAACTAGGAACAGAACTAATCAATTAGGCAAACTTGTCTAATTTTTATCACTTTACTAGTAAAGGGAACAAGACAGGACTGTAAATGTGATCAAAAAATTAATATGGTTGTAGCAAGAATCAAGTCTTCAATTGCTTTGTGACAATCAGTCTGGCATTGGCAGAACATCAGCCTTTGTGGAAGAACATGAAGTCTGGTAGGACTGCCTACAAAAAACATCTGGTGACAGAAATTATCCTTCATGTGACCTGAGATTTCTCCATCCTCCAAGTGTAGGACTTTCTCCAACTGTCCTTGCTCAGAAACCTTGTAAATTTTCAAAAGAGAGCATTGCTCTCAAATCTAAGAGGACTCCAAAAAAAGTCCTCATATTTTGCTCTTTGTCCTCAGTATTACCCTTCCTTCTCATAGTCCCTCATCTCCCTCAACAATCTGGCTACTTACTGTTCAGCTTTGTGAACCTGGGATAAATCAGGTCGCTTGTCAAATGATCCAAAATCACTCCCACACTCTCTTTTCTACTTGGACACCCATAATGAAGTCTCTGAGTTTACTGAGCTCTCAGCTTATCTGTCTTTTTGGCTTCTAGCTGGACCCCTTTGCTGAATCTGTACTGGTGTCCCATTCAGTGCCACTGTGGCTCATTTCCGTGTTCTTGTGTCATTGGCCTACTGCCATGGATCTGTGCCTCTGCCCCCTAGAAGTGCCAGTCACTGGACTTGGCCTTCACTGAGCAGTGCTGGCTCACTTGCTGGTGCTTTCTGGTCTCTGTGGTGTTAGTACTCTTCTGTGATCATCACCTCTTCTCTTTTAGGACTATGGATCATCTGCTGCTAAATTCCATTTCCATTGCTCATACTTACTTTGTCTTGCAAAGATATTTCTTCCCGTTACAGTTGCAGACTGTTTTTTTCCAGTCCTAAGACTATTGATCCTCTGCTCTGTCCTGGATCTTTCTTTAGCCCCTTCTCCTATCGCTGAGTCTGCTGTGTCTGCTCTGTTCTCTGTTCAGTACACAGAGAATCTGTGTGGGCAGGCAATTTGTGTCCAGCTGCAGCTTGTCTTTGCAATTGCATCCCCTCCTATTTTCACCTTCTGGTTTAGCAGGAATTTTTACTCTTTGGAGGCCCAACCCTATCTCATGGCCCAGGCACCTCCTGCTTCACAGGCTCCATAGGATCAGCTGTCCTCAAGCTGTTAGTGAGCACTTAACTACAAAACCCATACTTCATCTCCATCTCCTTAGTCTGTCAGACTTTGACACCCTTAGCCATGCAGTATTACGGGGACAAGGGGTCTAGTCCTGATTTATGCAAACTTGTGTCACTTGTATTTGGCCAGAACATCACTCAAATGTCTCAGCCCTTACCGCTGCGCTCTACATCACAGATGAGCCACATTTTTAAGGCTTGCTGTTTACAAGCTGTCACTTCTCACTGTCTGTCAAAGAGCTGCCTCCTGACTCTAATGATGACAGCCTGCAAGACCTTCTTCTTGTTAGATTTCCAAATAAACCAGCTTTCCTCAAATGCATACCATGTGTTCCATGCTGCTCCTGTTTGCTTTTTGGGACCTGTTACTCGTGGACCTCCTGTTTTCTGTGCAGGAACATAGAGGGAAAAAAGAAAGCCACACAAACTTTTTTTTTTACTTTCACGTCAGTTTATAGAAAATGAAGCCTGTAAACTCACAAATCAAACAGTTGCAAGCTAAGGATTGATTCCTGCCACAGACCAAATCAAAATTCAGAGCAGAACCTTGTGGGGATAGATGTTAGTCCGGGAAAGTTTTCTGACTTCTTCTTGGCAGAAGAAAAACACTGCTGTGAGCACTGAAACGTCTTTATCAAGGAGTACTTTCTGCGAGTACTTGAAGCATCATATGATGCATGAGGCAGTGTGGGACACCTCTGCCCTCTATGGGTCTTGAATGGTAGATTTTGTGTGTGCAACAAGACCTGAACACTACAACTCTTACCTACAGCCTGAACTTCACAACTATTACATGTCAAGGAAAAACTCTCTCTCGGGCCAGTGTAAATACCAGGATCTGAATTAGGTCCTTGGTCCTGGTGATGCAGATGTCTGCATGATTACAGGTCTATCAGAAAGAAACAAGAGGAGTGGTCTCTATAGGGATACAAAAGATACTGTACAGACTTATATAGGATCACATTTAAAGAATAAGATTTCAGCAAGTCATTTTGAGGCTAAGTGGGTGGCTGGCTTAGTCCTGAAAAAGTGTGAGGTACTGCCAATAGCACAGAGAGTGGTTCTGCAGCCCGGTGTTGTCTTTTTATACTCATTAGTGCTAAAGTGTCTAAATACCAACAAATTCATACTTTTGAGTTAGCATAGAGGCAACAGATGGTGTATACATCTATATGGTAATGAGTCGTAGCTTATTTTGTATCACAGGAATATACCAGTTCCCAGAGAGGGAAGATGATCACAGAGTCATTCCCTGTACGTTTCCTATACCTTTCGTCCCACTACCACAGTGGAACAAACCTTCCGATTTAGCCCCGTTGTAATCTTCGTGTCCTCGTAGGCAGGCACTTAAAGCACCACTATTCAGCAGCATCAGATGATGACATTAAGGAACTGCACCATAGAGAGATGAGGAGGAAATACATCTTTTACTGACTGGCAAAGACTTTCAAAGGTGATTAGTAATTAAGAGCTTAGCAAGAAATTTGCCTTGTTGACTTCAATCATGATTCTAGAAGTAGCGTGCCGTAGAGATCCCAGTATCTTCATCTCTTGGGTGCAGTATCCATATCTTTTTTACAGACAAGAAGCTGTAAACAACTTGTTATAATTCTGCTCAGTCACATATCCTTAATCTCAGTACTTGGCTAAGGTTGTCTGGTTTCAGCTCGTGCAGTGTCCTCCCATTGCAGATGGGTGCCTTTGCGTCTTGCATCAACATCCACATACAAGACCATATTTAAACATAATACAAGAGTGGAGAAAAGGGTCCATTTGGGTAACACTGAGGAAGTACTGCACTTCTTTAAAACTTCAAGCCTCTGCTGGTATAATCAAGATGCACTGAGTGTCCAGCTCCAGGGGGCAGAAGTCAGAACAAGCAGAAGTCAGTGACGGGTCGTACTTACGGTACCACCTCGCTTTCTCTTTTTCCAGTTCAGGTGCTGTGGAGTCTCCAACTACACTGACTGGTTTGAAGTGTACAACACAACCCGGGTGCCAGACTCCTGCTGCTTAGAATTCAGTGAGAACTGTGGACTTCATTCCCCAGGGACCTGGTGGAAAGCGGTGAGTAGCATTCCAGCACTATCTCAGCAGCTGTCTTGCAGCCCAGGTACAGGCAGGCAGGTACATCTGCAGGGCTGTAGAGGTGATAAGATATGCTGGTGTCCTAATTCATCTTTAATCAGGTGGTTTCAGGAGGCTCATGTTGAGCTGTGGCCTTTGACCTCCAGTGAAACCTCCTATTGAATTATTTTTATGAGCTGAAGGGTTTTCTTTCAGTAGGCTCTAAGCTGTTATTTCACATAGCAGACAAGTACATTCCAACTCTGATATGCATCGTGGTCTAGGTCCGACTAACTAGGAAATGACGGGAACGTCCTTTTTAATGTCCCACCTCCTGGAATCAGGTAGCAATAAAAGCAAATGGCTCATACACACACAGGCCCTGGAGCAGCAGCTGTAGCTTATCATAGCCCAGGCAGTCCTGAGGCAAGAGGACCGTGAGCATGGAGTGCTCTGCTCCAACCAGGCTCTCTAGTTCAGGGGCTTCCACTGCACAGTAGGAAAGTGGGAACTCTTCCGCTGAATTGACGGCAGCATTTTTTTTTCAGTGAGTTTTTGCACTTGCCTGTAATCAAATTCAAAACTCCGTGGGATAATTTCCCTACAATGGCCTCAGCGAGATCTTTCCGGAACAGATCATCACAGCCTAAATTCTTCTCTGAAATTAGCTCAGCAATTCTTTGTGCTAATTACAGGTATTGCAATTATGCAGGAGGAGTGTGGAGTAAGGCCATCTAATGAAGTGGAATTATAAGTAAGTTTTGCTGGTTCTAATGGTTCATGAAGACAATGACTAAAGCTCTCTTGGCTTCCTAGCAAAATTTCATACACGTGGATTGGCACTGGCAGAGGCTGAGTTCACATCCAACATGGCTTCCTTACACTTCTCAAGTAGCCCCAAGTCAGTTTTTTAACTTAAGGGCCTAAATGTTCTTCTTCTATTTTATTTGTGGTCCCAAGAAGATCAGTGCAGGTTAACACCGTGTCTGGTGGGTATTAATAGAAGCCACTAACTGAAGGCTGACTGATTCTTGGTCATGAGCATTTACAAGACAGCGGGCACTGTTTTTACACAAGGTTGTCTTACAGACATTATTTATTATTTAAAGGAAGGTTTCATTTGGGCCAGTTCCACCCTTCCTAACACTGGATCAGGAACACGGAGTTATAGGTACTGCAGAATTTAAAGCAGGAAGCAAATAATGGAGTGCCCATAGTGCAAATTGAAATGATGCAAAATGTTATGAAGTGGGTCCATGTGCAGTAGGAGTGGCTACTGAGCCACTCTCACTGGGACTTTTGGCTTTCATATTATATGAAATTATAAGGTATCATAAGAAGTATTTGTTTCCCTGAAACATAAGAGAAAAGGAAAGCCTGATTCTAAAGTTCTAACTGCTTCTGGTTGGGTTTGAGAGGACAAAGAGGACACAAATCCACTGCTTGTTTATTTGTCATGGTTTAACCCCCGCCTTCTACTAAACACCACACAGCTTCTCGCTCACTCCCCCAGCAGTGGGATCAAGGGGAGAATCAGAAGAGGAAAAGTGAGAAAAGAGTGGGTTGAGATAAGGACAATTCAATAGGGAAAGCGAAAAGCCTCGTTTGCAGGCAAAGCAAAACAAGGAATTCATTCACCACCTCCCACGGGCAGGCAGGTGTCCAGCCATCCCCAGGAGAGCAGGGCTCCATCCACACGTAGCCCTGACTAGGGAAGGCAAATGCCATTGTTCCAAATATCCTCCTCTTTGTCCTCTTTTCCCCCTCTTTATTTGCTGAGCATGATGTGACATGGTATGAAATCCTTTGGTCCCTTTGGGTCATCTGGCCCGGCTGGGTCCCCTCACAGCCTCCCATGTAGCCCCAAATTCCTTGCCAGTGTGGGAGGACAAGAAGCAGAAAAGGCCTTGGCTCTGGGTAAGCCCTGCTCAGCAATAACAAAGACATCTCTATATTATCAACCTTGTGTTCAGCACAAATCCAAAACACAGCCCCATAGCCACTGTGAAGAAAATGAAGTCTACCCCATCCAAAACCAACACAATAGTTAAAACTACTGTTAAAAGGTTACATGGAGCAGTGCTCATGCAGCACTTTAGTCAGATCTGGTTTTCTCTGGCTCTGTGTTCCCAGGGGAGTAGAGCTGTGTGTTTATAGCTAATGTGATATTATATGGATTTTTTTTTCTAGCCTTGCTATGAAACTGTGAAAATATGGCTCCAGGAAAACTTATTAGCAGTGGGAATCTTTGGACTGTGCACAGCTATGGTGCAGGTACAGTTTAATATCAATTTTCAAATCCTAACTAATTGTAGCTAAGTAACCACAGATGCAGGTATACTCTGCTCAAGCTGGTTTTAATAATTTTGCATGATGGTAGAGTAAAATTCTGCATTATTGAAGTTTTTTGTGTTTTAATTTATTTAAAATAGGTACAAGATTGAGCTGTATGTCAGCCCTCCATTCATTGCCCAAAGCCCCATTCCTAAAGGCAGTGAAAATCTCACTTAGTTTCCAGCTCCCCCCCTCTCTCACCCTCAAGATACAAGCAGAAAGGATGGCATCGCTGAGCTAATTAACACTCTGTAACTGCAGATTAACCTGTGGTCGTTCAGTTTGTTTTGTTTTGTTGTGGTTTTTTTTTTTGTTTGTTTTTGGTTGTTGTTTTTGTGTGTGTGTGTGCTTTTTTTGGTTTTGGTTTGGTTTGGGGTTTTTTGTTTGTTTTTTTGGGGGGGTTTTGTTTGTGTATTTTTGTTTGGTTTTTTGTTTGTTTGTTTGTTTGTTTTTGTTTTAATTTTGTCTGGTATGCCACTAGCAGCAGCAAGAGCAGAATCCCAGCAGCCTGGGATCAGAATTCTACTCACATTCCCACTAATGTCAGATTAGGCAGAATGGCATGCATCTTACTCTCTCATATGTCATGTATGGGCTGCAGCTTATTAACGCAAATGCCTGACGCCTCACAGGCCCAAATTCAGGAGAATTTTGTTTTTTTATGCCACTGTGGTGAGCAGATATGCTTAGGAAAAAACTCAACCAGATCATATGGCAGACAGACAGTTTAAGACTGTTGTTGATATATTACTATACTTAAACCAAAACAAAACAACAACAAAAAACCCACCCAGCTTTTGAGCATCTATGCAGCATTTAGGGGGTCTTTAAAAGATACACTAAAACACCCCCACCAGCCCACGTCAGAGTCCTTCTCATAAATACCCTAAATGTAATCAAGTTCTAAGACAATGCTGTCTTTCTGACAGAAAGACATTACTGGTTTGCGTGGAAGAAAACACTTCAGACAATTTAAAAATGCAAATTCATATTCCTACTAAATGCTGTGCAGTGCAGAGAAAACACCTCAGAACACGAAAGATTTTCAGTCTGTCTTCCAGCTGCACTGTGTGAATCTAATGGATGACAAAAGTTTTGACGCACTGTCACCTAAAATGATTTGGGCTCCCTCTGTTGTTTCTGTTTCAATGGTGCTCTGGCCCTAAATGTGTGACAGCTTTTGTTTTTCATGTTAAGAATCCTCCAAATTACAAAACAAATTCAGCCACCACAGTTTTATTATGCAGCTGTCCCCAGAGGTATTCCTTTGCTAGCAAGCAGAAGGCAGTGTTCAGGGGATACTTCCCAAAGACAAGTGCTTACTGTAAAACTAAAACCTAACAGTCTTATTTCACTGTGGAAGACTGAGACTTGAGGAAGATTAACAACTTTATAACCATCTTTTTCTTCATAAGTAGAATAGTGTGTGTATATTCATACACTCTTTCAAAGTACTCATTAAGAGAAACTACTACTGATGTAAAGACTAAATTTGAAGTGGTCATATTAAGTGCTAAAAATAAGATCCGTACCCTAAAAATTTCTACTTGGCAGACCTTAATTTCAATGACAATTCTTATAGTGGTGTTGCAAAGGGAAAATAACAAGCACTTAGTACATTCATATAAAGTATTTCAGCTGGAAGGAAGATAAGACTCTCTTCCCCATCCCCTTTTCTGATGAAGTAATCTACAGAGGCAGCACAGCAGGTCAGTAGCTGGCTGGGAGAAGAGCTACCACCACCTCTCTGCTGCTTCTCTGGAATAGGCTGACTAGAAAGACACATACATTGTTGATGAGGCATTGATGGCCATGATTAATGCATTTTCAGTCTCCAGTGATTCCCCCACAGGGGCCTGTGCACACACAGACTTGGAAAGGTAAAGTGCAATAAAGTAAACCACAGCATCCTTGGGGTCAGGGATGAACCTGATGAATTTCAAAGCAACAGCTACACAGCTGCTCACCCAGTCCCACAGCTGTGGGTTGCTACTATAAAATATTTTCAAGCAAAAGACATCCAAACGTGGGGTTTTTTCCAATATACCTCTTCCCAGTGTCTGGTGGCTGCTCTTCATAGGGAAACCAACTCTCCCCTGCTCTCATTGTTCATTCTGTACAACAACAGCACAGATAAGGACAAAAGGCAGACAAACAGTAGGAACAGAACAAGGGCAGGAATGGGCAGGAAAAGCAGTATGTGATGTGTCTTCCTGGGTGTGAACAAAACTAGTGCCGTGCTTTTTCTTGTTGTTTCAATAAATAGAGGTTTTTTACTTACTGAAAAGTGATTGCTTTTGTTTTTTTTCCTCTTAGATTCTCGGACTCACCTTTGCAATGACCATGTATTGTCAGGTAGTCAAGGCAGATACCTACTGTGCATAGATACCGTTTCCCAATCTTTCTGCTCCTCCTCCAAAGGACACAGGAGAAATCTCCTTCATGCTCATTCATCTGACCTTCCCCCTCCCCCTTTGTACTATAAACTGTGTATAATGCTATCTTTCTGAAGATTTTGTGATTCACCCCACTTCACTGAAGGAGGAAGAAAAGAAAAAGTCAGTACTTGAACTGGCACAGGTAAGAAGCAGCCTTGTCTTTGAACAGAGGAAAACCTCCAAAGAGCAGTGGTTCCTTTTCCATGGCCTATGGCAAGACAAAGGAGGTTGCTTGCAAGAGGCTGATCTGCAAACCAGTGTTAGGAAAAGATTGCACTGAGGCAACCTCTGAGAAACCTGCCAGGTTTCCTTCCCGCACTTCAGAGTCCGGAAGAGAGGAAGTAGAAAATGCGTTTTCTTCAGCAAGAAGGTACAGAGTAGTAGCACTGAATGCAATTGTAATTTTACTACAGTTTGCACACAGCTAAAATGGCAAGATCAAGCAGCCCTGCCTCCAAGTGTTTCAAGATGAGTTTGTAGCCAGAAAGGATCATCTTCAGAAATACATTGTTTTAAAGGAGTATTTTTAATCTTCTGCGCTGCAAAGTCAGGCTTTTAATCAGAATCTGTACAGCGAGATCTGGCTGTTAATGGAAAACAATATTGGACATTGCCTCACTTACTAATTGCCAGTGGCAATAGATGGTTGACTGCATATGTTATATATATTACATTCATTAACACATACTTTTCTGAAAGGAAGTGAAAATACCCAGCATCTAACCTCAGAAAGAGGAAACCTTTCTATCCTATTTTACATTCCAACTGAAATAACCAAGTATTATTTCTTGTACAAGGCACTATCACTTATACCTCTGGGAAACAAGTAATTACTTTCAGCTGTATCTTCATTTCAGTAAACAACTTGTGAGTGGGCTCTCTCTGTCAGTCTACTATGGCTTTATTTTTTATCATTCCTGTTTCAAGTTAGTCTGCCAAAAAATATCACTCATTTCCTCACTTGGAGATGTGTACAAAGCTGTCAGCTGTTCCTTCCCTGAATGTCACCATTTCATTAATTTACTTTGGGATATCATCATCTGCAGGTATGATGGAGTTTGCCTTGCTGAGGAAGAATCTTTTGCACATTGCCCATTTTTCTGAGAGCTATTAAGACTTCAGATGCTTTTATGCTTAGCTTTTTTTTTCTCCCAGCTGCACGCTGACAACGGCCAAGACACATCAGTCTCTCTTAGAACTGGAGTCACCTCTCAGTGCTCCTTTTCACATGCACTTTCCTTTGCCTAGCTGTTGGCTAGAATATACCCCACACTTTCTGGAATATCACAGAATCGCAGGAATATGCAGGAATCAAAACCATAACTTTCCTTAGCCAGAGGACAGCCACTAACCGTCCGATTTCCCCACTCATTGATAACTAAAGCAGTTTCTGTAGTACCCCCCTGTGCACACCTTCTAGCAGTGAGGTTAAGAATCAGATGTATCCTATTGTTCAAACAAATAATTCCTCACCAGCAAGCGGCCCCAGGTAATGCATATGTGACAGGGAGAAGCTGAGGCACCCCTGGAAAGGGACACAGCAGGGAACAGGCAAACAGAGCAGTTGCAGGTGGCCTGCTCACTGCAGCCAGCCTTGGAGGATCTCTCAGCCACTGATGGTTAGATGAGAGAGGCAGCCATGGAGTCCTGTTTTCCCAGAAAGCTCAGTGCAGCCATTCTTACTGTGACACACTGGAAGCATGCATCAAGATCACACAAAAAGTGAGCCTGCTTACGACAGCAGGTCTCAGCTACCAGTGACATTTTGTGGGCTTTGATTTAAAGGCAATTTCCAGCATGAAGCTGGACTTGCCAACCCAGGGCCCTTTGAACAATCTCCTTTGCACACACAACTAATCCTTTTCTGAACCTGCACCATTGACAGATTCACTCTCACTCCTTAGCTCTTGGGTTGTCTCTGCTGGTTTTCTGTAGCCTTCTTGCTCTCAGGCAAGAACTACTCCATGTTTTCCCAGGAAATGCTTAGGACAGTCTGATGTGTAAAAGAGCAAGTATCTTCCAAAATCATACCCCCAGGGGGCATTCAGCCGTGCAGGCTAAGTTGAAAGTAATGTATTACTTGTGTGCATTTTATGTGGCTTCTTGGTGACTCTCTATCACAGCAACCTCACCACCACTAATGGATTTTACTGTCACGCTAACAAGCCTTGACAAATGTTAACATACCTTTGCTCCTAGCTGAGTGAGCAGCCCACACAGAGGTTCCCTGCACTCCGAGCAAGCAGCTTACTCCTGGTGTTAATCACCACAGTGTCAGTGCTCTCTGCTTCCTGAGTCAGGCTTACCTGCAAACAGTCCTGCTCTTCAAAAGATGGTGTAAGTTTGTTCTTTCCCTCTCTCCACTCTTTTCCTTTCTTACTTGCAATTCCAGGTTAGACGTACCACTAGTTCTTGCCGTGGTTTATAGTTTGTACACAGAGGTGCCCCTGCTGACAGCTCAGAGTTTCCACCGCTGAAAAGCAGCATAACAGAGTGATGAATACATTAATAAAACATTGATTTTTTTAAAGATAGATAAAAGGTAGAGAAGTCTATTTGTAGTGGTCCCTGCCATTACAAATTAACACAGAGACATCAGCAGGCTGCTGATGGTTCAGTTGATAAGAGCAAACCATCGTGCAGCAGAACTCCCACAGAGAGCAACTCATCAATTTGCTTGATGGTGGTGTAGGCAAAAGAGAGATCACAGACCCTTGTCCTGTGAGTCTCCCAGTAACACGTGCTGAACTCTTAGAGAACACTGTTAGACTTCAGCTAATCCTGCAGTGGAAAGAAAATATGAGAAACAGAGACCGAAGACAAGTCACATTTTGTGGTTCCCTCTAATAATTTTCCACAGTTTAGGTGTCTTTACACTGAGATAAACTGCCTTGGTTTTCAAAAACAAGTATCTATAAGGAGTTTAAGTAACACTCTTTTTGTAAATTCCAGTCACTGCAACAAAAAAAATTAGTTACGGGAAAAACAAACCAACAAAAAGACCCCAACCAAACAAAAAAACCCCAGGTCACATATTGCTGCTAATAATTCTTTTTTAAATATCATCCTTACACTACCAACTGAGATGCTATTGCAACTGGTTTATAATTTTGACTGGACTGTTTTCTATATTTGATGTTATTAACTCTCTTCACATGGGCCAAGCAGATGTTATGGTGCTTACAGCATTACCAGCACAATCCAATTTCAAACCTCTGAACATACTGCATATTACAAGCCTCAGACTTACCATATTTTCTTTTGAAGAGCATTGCATCTTTTCCCTGCTGATGAGTTCAGAAGATTTTTGTGATATGTAAGAGAACAATCTTTTTAAAAAACAAAGAAAAGATAGTTCCATATTACGCATAAAACTTCAAGTTAAACTGGTTGATTATAAATAAGTAACCTGTAGTATATCATATCCATTTAAAAGGCTGCTGATGTTGTATGTATGCAGAGCAACACAGAAGTCATTCCAATTGCTTCTATTAGTGTCTTCTCACTTTTAGTAAAGCCTTTTATATAATTTTGACTTCTTATCTTTAACCAGAAAAGAGGATTCAATACATTTACATTAAAGACAGAACCAAAGGCAATAAAGGAGCACTTCTAATTTATTCTCATTGCTCTTTCTGCTTAATAACGAGATGTGAAGGTATAGGGCATATGGCTGCACCTACTGAATTCAGCAACACCAGGATTTAGCTTTTCAGATTCAGTCCAATATTCTTTTGGCTTTTCATCAGCACAGTTGTAATGAAATATATCCATATATATATATATATTTAGTAGAATATGGTTTATTTTCCTGCACTGCCACTAGCAGCCAAATCTTATCACTTGTACAACAGAATTACTTAGCTCCACATCATATAAATGCACAATCACTGAAATTTAGTCCTGTTTCTGTTCTGTGAATACTTCTTTGGTTCTCCCCCTCAGATCATACAAACTCATAAAGGTTTATTCTTTCATTGAATAATTAGCATTTAGATGCAGCATCGTAGGATTTATAATATGGAGAGGAAGGAACTGCACAGAAGCTGTAAAATATTTTGTCTTGCATCAGCAGTAGGGCTGTTTTGCAAATCTACCCAAACCCCCCTCACTTCTCACAAACTGGTTACGCTTTGTCCATGCCAACAACCTCCTGTCCTACCCTGTGAATGTGGTAAGAGGCAGCCCAGAGCCACCTGCACTCAGAGCTGCAGCCTTTCACTTACCCCTTTGCTTCATTGTTGTGCTACAAGTGTGGCACCAAAGGTAAGCGAGAGAAACCAGGTGTTGATTGTGGCGATTGTTTTAAATCCAGACTCTTTATTTGCTTAGTCGGCAAGGATTTGCTAAGTGTGAATGATCTTCATAGATACTGAGTTAGACAATTTACAGCTAGAAAACAAGTCGGGACTCGCCATGGGAAATTTGTTTGGATTCCATTGTGAATTTTCCTAACTTGTCACTGGTATCTTACCACAGTGGGCAAGTCTCCTCAGTTCTTTGGATTTTGTTGCTGCAATTACAGTGATACATTTTTGTGCATTCATATAAAGAACAAAATTTAAAATATACATTTTATTTTTTAAAAGTTATTAAATATTCTTTAAAGTTTACAACGGAATGTCTTTTGTATTCTTTATAATCAGCTGCACTACAAGCTATACAGTGAGTATATACAGACCCACAGATACCTGTTTGTGCAAGTGTGTGCAAGTGAACACACACTGTGTGCAATTAAAAAACCCTCCACACCATACTAATTCTTTGTCACTTCTCATTACCCATCTTTCGTTTGACCTATCCTTCCTTACATATTTATTTTTATTTTTATTATTTAATATTTAATTACCCGTTCCCAGGTAAAGTTACATCCCTTTCGTTTTCCTCTTAAGGGCAACCTGAAATTATGCAGTAGTCGATAACAATTCAGAAACTACTGGGAGATCAGATTTACAGTGTTAACAAAATACTCAGAGCTGAAACCAATTACTCTCTGTTTACAACTTGTCTGTTACTGATAATTTTGAAACAAAAGGACTGGACTTCTCTTTTTCTGAGGTAGTTGCTTGGATTCAGAAATTATATAGAGAAACATAGAAAATTAATGCCAGACTGTGTTAAAATGGAACACCTAGGAACTCATACTGTGTCAGATTAGAAAAATGTCTGGTTAGCCGGATATCTTATCTGAAGTCATGTCTAACACTGCCTTTTTCAATACAGTTTATTGCACCCTACAGGTCAAACAGGTTTGCAAACGAAATTCCCTCCAAACTGTGCATTCTAAACAACAAAAAGAGGTACTGCTGAAATTGTAACTGTAGAAGTAGAGACCCAGACATTTTAGAAGGTGTTGCAGGAAACTTCATAAGGGATAACCCAAACCTTTGAGGGAAGCTTCTTACAGTTCCCTCAGTTCAATAGGCATGTTTAGAGTACTTGAATTTTCTTCATCCTATTCAATATACCACTGATGGTCTCATTAACTACACCTATCTTTAACCCCTTTCTGGCTCTGTGAAACTTTACCCTTAAGTCTTGCATTGTAGCAGAGAATTTTACAATTTCCTCATGCTGCATACATGTAAAAGAACCCTTCTTACATGGATTTTAAAATGTTGCCTTTTAATTTCATTTACTCACCATTGTTTCTGTACTTCAGGACCACTAACATAATGATGCTTACAGGACTGTATGGGCACAGAGCAGCAGTATTACCTTGACAGCCTAATTTGTCTTTCCACTAAAGCTTAACCCTGGGTATTGAGTATGCTATTGATTTTCAAGAACCCATTGTTTCAAACAACTAAGCCCAGTGTACCTTCCCCTAGTACCTATCCTGGTTGTCTTTGCTTTTGAAATACATGTTGGCATAGACAGGGCCGTTTCTACTTTAATCAACAACTGGACTAGTATTTCACCTGACATCCTGCTATTTTTCCTGAAGTACACTTAACCTGGGAATATCAGGCTTAGCTGATTAGCCTGGCTGTGTAATACAAAGTAGTTTCTGTCTGCATGGTGATAATTTTCAAAGAGACTTTAGGACAGCCTATGAAATCTCATCCAGGTTTTGTCCTGACGTATCAGAAGTTCAAAAAATGTAGAGCCCTGTGTTTCATCCCTGCCATATGTTAAAACCCCAAGCAAATAAGGAATTGATCATTACTAACTCACCTAGCAAATGCCATTTGAAAGACTGTTTCTCTGAAATCCCATCAGTTGCCTAGGTAGGGCATTTTACCCTAGGCCTTGCTTGCCTCCTCCCCCCACAATAAATTGTTTCCCCATGGAAGTACTTTACATTCATTAGACATCCTGGGTTTTGTTGTCCTGCAAGAACAGCCTAGTTTATATTCTTCCCTCCAACAGCCAGAAAGCATTTACTATCAAACCTACACCAGTGTGTGTTAGACAACTAAACAGTCATCTTGCATTGCGTGGTTTTTAATGAAGAAATGGCTGATCAGTTAAATGGGTTTCTCAAACAACTCCCTGGTATCTTTTATGCAGAAATAGTTTATGCAGAACATATTGTTACTACAGAATTGTTTAACAGCGACTTCTCTCTAGTTGTGGTTAAAAGAATAATTTGAAAGGATGGGATAATTATGCACTACAAACTTCCCCCTATATTCCCATGGCACTGCTATTACAGAATATAGTTCAAATCACAGCCAACAAAATAACTGTAAAAATTAAATCTATAGAAAACAAAAGTCTATAGAAAACCACAGCATGAAAAAGCCCCAAATACTAGCGTGTACTGCTTATGTGTTTATGTCTCATATGGACAGCAAAAGAGTTTCAGGTGTAAAGCATTCATCCTAAAGATTAACTGAAAATTACTGTAGAAATAAAGGGATTTCAGGAACTGGTTTCTTAAAAGTCTGTTCAGATGCACCTCATCATCTCCCTCTTCCACAAATACCTTCCCTTGGCCCTAAAGCTTAAGGCCATCGCTGCTTCAGCACTTGACCTCTACCATTTAAATCTGCTGTTCTGCACACTGCAATACCTGATCAGTCAAGGTCCCAGTCTGTCAAATGTGGAGAGGATTCAATTATTTGTATTGTACAAATTCTAGTGCCCAGTGATAGACATCTTATGTGGCTTAACGAAGTTCAGGTTTGATATTGACTTAGGAGACCACAGTCCCTACACAGCAGAGTGAAATAAGCACTGTAACCAAGTAATTCATGCAGCCTCGTTATAGACTGAGTGGTGACTGAATCTGAATTGCTTTTAATATTCTCAGTTCCTTGATGCAAGTGGCTAGATGAGCATTGTTATCAAGCAGAACTGTCACTAGCTGCTTAGCATTCTCCAGAGAAACTAATGCTGCAGGGATGCTTTTTTTTTTCCCTTTTTTTTTTAACCCAGTTTACCTTGGCAACTTGTTCAGTGTTATTTTATCATCCACAGATGCAATGAACAGATTCTGATATTGTATCTCAGGTTGAATAATAAGCATCCAGAATATTGAGTTAAAAAATATCTTGTGTTAGAAATTACGTCTTTGCTGTTCTTTTGAAATGCTCACCTGCATCCCTATGCTGTTGAGGTGAGTGGAGCAGTTTATGCATCCCCACAGTTTGTACTGTGGCAGCCCAACTATCCAATATAACTTCTACAAAAGAAAAAAAAAAAAAAAGAAAAAAAAAAGGGAGGAGTGAGGGAGTTGTTCTCAGTTCTCTCATTTTCAGGCTCTCATTTCTCAAGCAACAGACTCATCCTTCCCCCAAGGGAGTTAAAGCTGTTTACAAACACAATTAGAATGAAGCATTTGCAAGTACTCCAGGAAAAGAGCACTTCTCCATGGTGCTGATTCTAGTGTTTTTTTGGAACCCCACCTCTCACTCAATAAGCCTGTGCCAGACCTCCTGTCACAGTCAAAATCACCAAAAGCTTCTTTATAATCCTCAGAGCACCACACAACCCTCCTCCCTCTCCACCAGTGCCCACTGTCTTTGCACCTGTATTAATTTCATTTGAAAGTCATGTTGGCATTAGTTGAATTTAGAGGCTTCATAGGGGTACAAGTAAAGCTGTTTGGGTAAATTCTTTACTCTGTAAGCTCAGCTGCAGGAACTGGACACACAACTATATTAGAAGCAGTACTACTTTCCCCTAGAAGCCAGAGGTGCTTTGAGTGTTCTCCTGCTGAGCAGCTAAGTTATGCTACTTGGTCTCCCAAGAACACAGTTGCCTCAAAACCTCATGATTGAAAACACTCCTGCTTTTGGGGGAAAGACAGAAATTGTGAACTCAGACCTGTGCACAACTGAAGGAATTATGGATTTGCATATGCAATCACAAGAGAGTACATAGACTGAATTGATGTGTCATATAATTACTAACTCCCTTTCCCTAAACAAAATAACTCACCAGCTTGGAAGTACAGCTTGTTGTCATGGAACTTGCTTGGTATTTGGTGCTAATAAAAATTGAAGTTTTAAATCTCCCTGTGAAGTCCGTGCATTGAAGTTCTTCCCTATTAAACACCTTCTTATTCCTAACTGTGCACCGCAGCTGGTTACCCTGACACAAAACAATCTTCATTATCAAAAGGTCCTTTGAAATAAGTGCTCACAGGTTTAAAAGAAGAATTATCACATGAAAAACTGGCACAATTAAAAGCTTGCTGCAAATCCCACTTTCTTGTTCCTGATGGAATCAAGAGTTAATGTACATTCAAAAAAATCTGTGTGTGTTTTTGTCAGAACTAGAATATTCCAATGCAAGCAATCTTTGCTGTGGATGGCACAGGACTCAGTTTATCCAAATGTCTGCACCAGGAAAGGTGAGGAAGAAAAGGGAAAATAAAAATGACAGGTATGAAAAAAACATAAATGCAAATTAAGGGAGAAGGTTGAAAATGGACAAGAGACCTGAGCAGACTTTTTTTCCCCACTGTAAGGTACAAAAATTGAGCAGCATCCTATGAAATATGTGGTCAGCTCATTCAGAACAGACACTGTTCTTTCAGAAAAGCCCTGCCAGAACAGAATCAGGGCTGCAGCATGTACAAAATCTCTCTTCAAACTATTCTGATGAGTCCCTGTGGTTTAGCAGATTTGGGGGGCTGAGTCTTGTGTAGATAGTGGTTCTCTCAGTGGTAGGACTAGAGGTTAAGGATGCGGCGCTGTCACCGCCGAGGCCTGGGTATGATTCCCGGTCGGGGCCACTCCCCGGGCAGATGGAGCTCATTAGCCCTGTAAGGCAATCCATCTACATCCTGAGGACCTCGCTGCCACCGTCCAAGCTCGCTTGGCCCCGGCAGATGAACCTCAGGATTAAAGGGTGGGCTCAGATCGGCGCACACTGTGTCTCACCTAAAAAATTCAATGCGCAGGCTGGAAGGTGGAAAGACCTTCCTGGTTCTTCGTTTGCAAAGACTGGCCATTATATTAGGACTAAAGCAGTCCTTCTCTGTAGCATGCTGTGATTCAGATCTCTATGACAAAAGCAAATGCCCCGCTGGTACTGCTGCTGGGGCCACTGAGTTTATCCCTTTTATAAAGTTTTCATCTCACCACCCCCAGCACTCACCCAGGTAACTTTCTAGGAGAGTTACTGAAGCTGACACTGTCACCAGAAGGCGAAAGTCACCAACCACATCTGGAATAAACAAGGTCAAAGAGAAATGTTCAGTGCCATTTTGTTTACCTTTTTCTCCTTGGCCCTGCTTTCATCTGACCTGCTTTCCTGTGCTCTTCAGTCTGCAACCCCACCTGTTCCCCTCCTAGGTGCAGCAAGATCACTAAGGTACTGAAGGACATCGGAATACTCAGAGGATGAACAGTTACAAGGGGTACAGACACTGACTTCTCTTACATCCTCCAACTCCAATTCTTCCAGCCTTGCAGGAGATCAATCCAGGGAGCCGTGGCGCTGAGTTTATATGTAATTTAAACATTACTGAAGAATGCTGAGGTCCATGACATGATGAGGTATATTTGTGGGTCCTGAGGGAACTGGTGGGTGAAGTGGCTGAGCCACTATCCGTCATATTTGAGAAGTCATGGCAGTGCAGTGAAAAGTTCCCACTGACTGGAAAAGGGGAAACATAACCCCCATTTTTATAAACAGAAAAATGGAACACCTGGAGAACTACAGGCCAGTCAGTCTCACCTCCGTGCTTGGCAAAAGCATGGAGCAGATCCTCCTGGAAAATATGCTAAGGCACAGAGGAAATAAGGAGGTGATTTGGGACATGGCTTCACTGAGGGCAAATCATGCCTTAAAAATCTGGTGGCCTTTTATGATGGGGTTCCAGATTTGGATAAGGGAAGAGTGGCATCATCTACCTGGACTTGTACAAAGCATTTGACACTGTCCTGCATAACATCCTTTGTCTCTAAAATGGAGAGACCCTGGTTTAATGGAAGGACCTCTCAGTAGATAAGGAATTGGCTGGATGGTCACTCTCAAAGAGTTGCAGTCAAACAGCTGAGAGTCCAAGAGGAGATCAGTGATGAGTGGTGTTCCTTGGGGGTCCAGGAGGACTGTTAGGACCGTTGCTGTTTAACATCCGTGTCACTGACTTGGACAGTGGGATCAGGAAGTTTGCCAAAGACACCAAGCTGTGTGGTGCAGTCGACACGCTGGAGGGAAGGGATGTCATCCTGAGGGACCTGGACAGGTTTGAGAGGCGGGGCTATGCAAACCTCATGAAGTTCAACAAGGTGAAGCACAACGTCCTGCACTTGAGTCATGGTGATCCCAAGCACAACTATGGGCTGGACAGATACAAATACAGGACTGAGAGCAGCCCTGTGGAGAAGGACTTCAACGTTGGTTGAGGAGAAGCTCAACAGGACCTGGCAATGAGCGCATGCAGCCCAGAAAGAAAAGCAGCAAGTCAAGGGAGGTGATTCTCTCCCTCTACTCCACTCTCATGAGATCTCACCTGCAGTACTACTTCCAGCTCTGGGGCTTCCAACATAAGAAGGATGTGGACCTGCCGGAGCAGGTCCATAGGAGGGCCACAGAGATGCTCAGAGGGCTGTAACACCTCTCCTATGAGGACAGGCTGAGAGAGCTAGGGTTGCTCAGCCTGGAGAAGAAATAGGTCTAGAAAGAAATTCTTTACTGTTAGGGTGGTGAGGCACTGAAACATTGCCCAGAGAAGTTATGGATGCCCCAACCCTGGAAATGTTCAAGGCCAGTTTGGATGGGTCTTTGAGCAACCTGGTATAGTGGAAGGTGTCCTGGCCCAGGGCCGGTGGGTTTAGAAGAGGATAATCTTCAAGGTCCTTTCCAATCCAAACCATTCTGATTCTATGATCTAAAAGAAATCAGCATGACCAGCTGATCTGTCACTGGTCACATGGAGCAGTGTCCTGCAAGTGAAAAAGCTTTCTTGACATCAGTGCAGTTACACAGAAGGCAAGGGTGTTCAGCTACACAATCACTTCTAGGACTAAACAGTGTGAGTACCCTGGTGCCTTATGTGCACAAGCAGCTCTGGTGAAGTATTAATAGAAATTCAGGGTAACTCTACCATTCTCAGTGCTGATAATGCAAGCTTATTTCATTTTCATTTTAATTTAGTGAGCTTTCACTGAAATTAAAGATTCCCTGAGAGCTTTATAGCATGAAGTGAAATGGCAAATTAAATTGAAATTGAGATAATCCCCAGAAATGTATACACAACTAAAGCAACTCCAAGTCCAGACACCTTTCAGACTGGCAAGTTCTTATATAAATAAGAAAAAGCAATCTCCTATAATTCTCAAGCCTTTTGATTTGTCTGAAGACATCCCAGAATGCATCACATTGTGTCTACACTATCATTGCAGTGGGACTTCTCAGATCTCTATCAGAGAATGAAGTACTATTGAAATGGGTTACATGAACCCAAAGCACCACAGAATTTCACAGAGAGGAGTTTAAAAAAACACATATTTTCTCTGCCTACCTTATTGAGATCACATATCGCAAGCATCAACATAATTTTCACTTCAGTATTTTCAAATAGCAACATTTGCTTGCTTGAAAGCCTAAGCAAGATCTCTGTTCAGGTAGAAAAGTTGCTCAACTCTGCAATTTTTGGTTTTTTTTCAAGTCTGTGTAAAATTGTTCCTGTGGCAAAAACATAATAAATGAAAACCCACAAGGAATCACACTCTAGGTGTACAGATGTACACAGAAGGAATTTAAGCCCTGGGAATGAAAGTAGATTTCCCAATAGGCAAAGTTGAGCTGTAGTTTCAGTTAAGTCTTCAGTGAAATTTTTGAAGCAGAGAATATGATGATTCCCCTGGGAAACTGCACAACCACAATGCCTAAGCATATTTAAAGATTATCATTCAGGGCTTTTAAATTGAGCTCTGTGTTTCCATTAATCCACTGAGCTGCCAGCCCAATCTCACACTGGCAGGCTCACCGCTCTCTAACAATTGAGAGCTTATTAAATATTAAGGTCTTAATCTTAAGTACTTCTGTTTGACTGAGAATTTCTAAACAGCACACAGAAGATAAACATTTTCCCACTAATAGAGATATATATACAGACATATATGTATAGTGGTATGAGATAGATAAAGGCAAATGTCTCCAAACTGGCAGGAGAATTGTGTAACAAATCCATTCATTTTAAAGCAGCCCATGTATC
>NW_020955633.1:133248-136985 GCF_003031625.1 Empidonax traillii | reverse complement strand
ACTGAGCTGCCAGCCCAATCTCACACTGGCAGGCTCACCGCTCTCTAACAATTGAGAGCTTATTAAATATTAAGGTCTTAATCTTAAGTACTTCTGTTTGACTGAGAATTTCTAAACAGCACACAGAAGATAAACATTTTCCCACTAATAGAGATATATATACAGACATATATGTATAGTGGTATGAGATAGATAAAGGCAAATGTCTCCAAACTGGCAGGAGAATTGTGTAACAAATCCATTCATTTTAAAGCAGCCCATGTATCCCCTCAGCCACGTTGTCTAGACCCAGGTTTCACAGGCTTACCTTGGAAGGAGAAAAGCTCACCTCTCTCCTGCCTTGAAATTCCAGCTTAGCAATTAGAAAGAGGTTCACAGCAGGATTCACACTACTCTGGTAATACTACACTACAGGTAAAGAGGCAGACAGATAAGGAGCTGGGTAAAGGTAGCAGGACCAGCAGCATGTCTGGTATTTGAGCTCTCTGACTTTCCATTACATTATTTTAAAACGCATTCAGCCAAAATAGCTTTTGCTTAAAAATTAGGGTAACTAAAGTGCATAAACTGGGTATGTATCCAAAACAAGATTTTCTGAAAAATCATTTTCTACGTAACAGGGAAGGAGGTAATCTAGTCAGAAGGATTACTTTCCTCTTGTATTTCAGGGGGATCAGTTCAGATCTAGCACAACTCAGAGTGGGTTTGGAGAAACCAGGGAAGCATTTAGTTTAGATTTTTAGCTTTTCATACTCTTAAGGCTTTCCACTGGACCCAACAGTAAGACAGATGGTGACCGGGAAAACCCTCAGCAGCAAATGAGGGTCCTGTTTTGGGATTTCTCTTCTTGAAAGGGGCCAGGGAGTGGTGCTGAAACCCTACTTTGCTCTTAGACAAAAGATCTGTAGTGCACATACTCCTGCTGCCCACTGAAGCACACAGGGAGTGTGGTTTGTTACACTGCTCCCACTGACTGGAAAAGGGAAAACATAACCCCCATTTTTGAAAGTGGACAGACCTTCTTAGATTACAGAATTATTTTGTCTTTCCCTGTGCCCTTCTCTTCAACCCAGGTTTTCTACTGGAACCAGACCTGCTTCTCTCTTCACAGCATCACCATTCCCTGAGGGCTGGCACACTGAAACCCCTCTCTCAGGAATCAGAGGCACATCAGCTTCTCCATAAACAGAAACAGAAACTTGAATTTCCCTTTCCAGACTTTAGACAAGCTCAGGTATCAAACAATGGTCAGACAGGCATTACACCACAGGGGCAAGACTTGGATCTTGACAGGAACATGAAAGACATAAGGAGCTTAGTGTCTGTATATACACATGCAAACCTAGAGATGAATCTAAACTAGAATACTGGAATTAGTGCTGAGGTAAAACACAATGAAGTAAAACACCAAGCAGCTGCCTGAGGCTCTTTCAGCATAACTATGCCAGGGACCTCAGCACCAGCCAGTGGAGACCTTGCCCTGCTCTGTGCCAGCAGACACCACTCTGACACGGGTAGCACATGAGCACTGTAATTGCCATTACAGTATTTATATATGGACCCAAGAGAGTAGTTGCAAACCCACTATATTCACAACAATTTCCCATGATTGTGCCATATCTCAAAATGCAGAGTTACCATTTGGATGCTTTTGGCTGGAGGTTTAGCTGGGACTCAGCCTCATGTGGCCCTGACCCATGTCATCTACAGGCCCCTCAGTTTGGGACAAAGTACTTTCAATTCTTGTTTGATGACCACAAATAACATTTCATAAAATCAAGTTCTGCAGTTAGGAGGTACTGATGGCTAGAAAACACTTAAGTCTTGGAATGGATAATGCAGCTGCAGAATTACGTAAATCATTTTGTAGTACAAGTCAATCCCTTTATTAAAAGGGGATTACAACAACCCCAGCGTTTGGTATCATTGGCACACACACATAACCCATGTATTAAATCCTATATATGCAAAACTGAATTCAGGGATACGCTCCTGCAGTGCATTTTTCCTCATCCTGTGTCCCACACCCCCTCTTCTTTTTACCTATAAGAATGTCAGGAGCTCAGATCGAAATTTCTACAGTTTTCTAAATCTTTCTAAAGATCACTGCCAAGCACAGCCCTTCACAAGAGCCCAGGGAAATTGTGTGGGTCCAACATTTACCCAGAACTCTATGAATCTTTGTCCTCCTTCCACTAGTGGCCCACATGACCAGGGAAGTGATAAGGTCTGCAAAGTGACGAAGTTCAAAACAAGTAAATAATATTCAAATTGTTTTATAAGAAACACAGGTCAATCCTTGAAACAATTTCAGATTTGGTAGTGAAATATTCTTCCATTTATCAGTTCCTTTTGTGTCAACTAGTTTTGTTTGTTGATGCTTTATTCCATATTTGAACACCTATTTTATAAGAACAGTCTTTAGAAGTACTAATTATGCATGCTTGCAAATGCTTCTTTACACAAAAGTAACAAAACCAAAACAGAATCATTTTAATCAACAAAATACTTGAGGTGCAAAATAGTTTGAAGAAAAATAATGTGCTATGTAAGCACAGGAAATAATTATTCTGATAATGTGCAGAAAAATTAAATAGAAATGTTTCATCTTTCTTTTCTAAATAAATTCTTTTCTAATCTTTTCCTTAGAAAGAGAAGTTTGCCTTGCCATAAATTTCATTCTCATAGGAGGAATAGAAGGATTCCTCCCAAAGAGGAGACATTTATCAGGATACAGGTAATTTTTAAACTAAACCAAACATTCTTCCTCAGGGTGATGCATATTTGATGAGCTACTCGTGAAATCCTTTCAGCTGAGCATCACGGGTTTACTGTTGGGCAGGAAACAAAGTTTTACAGTTAAAGAAAAGCGCTGCAGAGAGAGAGATACCTTTACAGAACTCCAAGGGCTCATGGTCAGCACTGCATTTCCAGAGCACTGCAATACAACCAGAAATTCCAAAGCATTTTCATGTGCAGGGAGTCAAACCGTTACCCTCCTGCTTTGTTAGCAGCTGAAGTCAGTCTGAGAAACATTTCCCCATCACCATGAAGAAACTGCCCCAACTGAAGTGCCTGACACCTGCACTGTATAACACGCTTCTCACTAAGCAAAGCTTTCATCATTTTGGGTTTGCTCTGAAATTGGAAGTAAATTCTTTCAGATGCAACTATTTACTTCCAGGAAAGCCATTTAATGCTGCCTGTGGAAATAACCTTAAAACCTTTCTTTATCACAAAAGTAGCATTATCAATAAAAACTGGCTGAGCTTTACAGCATAGCTCTGTTCTCAGAAGTGTTCTCCTTTTCATTGCGAAGAACCACCACCTACTCTGCCCTTCCAAATAATGATTTTAAACTTTCTGCAGGCCAGGGGAGAGGCATTACTACTTCTTTTGATTCTTTCTGTTCTCACTGAGTCAACACAAGATAAAGCAGGATCATGTTTTTGTTCGAGATTCATTGAAAGAGCTGCAATCAAGCTGCAGCCGCACTGCTAAATTCTGTTTTAATTATAAACAATAAAAATCCTAGAAAACAAATGGGCTCCCAGACATGCAAGTCAGTGGCAAAATGGGGCTTGTGGAATCTTTAAGCAGCGATGGTCCCTGAACATCAACAGTGCTTGAATGTCAGAAAAAAAAAAAAAAAAAAAAAAAAAAAAAAAAAAAAAAAAAAAAAAAAAAAAAAAAAAAAAAAAAAAAAAAAAAAAAAAAAAAAAAAAAAAAAAAAAAAA
>NW_020955633.1:130784-132325 GCF_003031625.1 Empidonax traillii | reverse complement strand
CAGTTTGACTCAAACATCAGACAAACACAGAGACCAAACAGTCAGTCTCAAAGGAGAGAAGGATATCCCCTGAAGCGTGTACACAAGCAAGATTAAAAAGCTCAAGGCTAGCCATGCAAACGTGATCCACCAACCACAGATCCTTCCCCTTTTTGTCTTCTCAGCTCATCCAGATAACATACAGAAAAAACCTTAACTACTGGAAAATATGTTCAAATATTGTGGGGGTTGGGGTGGAGGGAAGATGTCTCAGAGGAGTGACAATTCACCTGTGGCAGGAGGACTAACACACCAGTATTCTCCCTTTAAAGTGTATAATCAGTGACACCATGACTAGGAAAATATTCAGGCCTTTTAAAGATCCAGCTAGTGGCTGTGACTTTATGACTTATTGCAGTAATTAATTCCTCCACCTGATTGCATGTTGTGCAAATTACTATTTCCATTTTAGCTTTGTATAATTACTTGTCTCCATATCTACAAGCAAAGCCATTTCCCCTCACTCTGTGGTGGAGGGAGGAGGAGCTCATCACTTCTCTCAGCACCACTCAGAATGGCAGCATGCCCTGTTCCCTTTGACACACACACAACCCCAGTTTGTGGCCAACAGATGCAGTGAATGATCTTGGGAAGACCCTCATGGTGTAAGTGAGGAAGGGACCCTACTTTGCTCTGGCTTGTTCTGGTTTCTGATGACTCAGCAGCAGGGTCTAGCCAGCATGTGATGGGAGAGAGAATCATAGAATATCCTCAGTTAGGAGGGACCCCAAGGGATAATCGAAGCCCAACTCCTGGCCCTACACAGGGCAGTCCCAAAAATCCCACCACGTGCCTGAGAGTGTTGTCCAAATGCTTCTTGAACTCTGTCAGGCTTGGTGCTGTGACCAACCTGTTCCAGTGCTCAGATGCCCCCTGGGAGAAGAAGCCTTTCCTAATACCCAACCTAATCCTCCCATAACACAACTTCAGGCCAATCCCTCAGCTCCTGTCCCTGGTCCCCACAGAGAAGAGATCAGTGCCTGCCCCTCCTGTTCCCCTCACAAGGAAGCTGTAGACTGTGATGAGGTCTCCCCTCCCAAGCTGAACAGACCAACACTCTCTAACAGCTTCATGTCTTTCTTATATTGTGGTGCCCAAAACTGCCACAATATTCAAGGTGAGGCCTCACCAGTGCAGAGCAGAGCAGGACAATCCCCTCCCTTGCCTGGCTGGCGATGCTTTTCCTGATGCCCCTCAGGACACGGAGAGTCAGAAACTTTGGCTCCCATTTGACTACCTGACAGACTCACTACTCAGCACTGAAAAAGTAATTTTCTCTTTTCTTTCTTCCTCATACTTTGTCTGCAAGATCTGTTTAAGGCTGGGTGCTCTTTGGAACACTGTCCTCTTCCAAGTCCTTACCTTAGAAGTGTACCTTTTTTTTTTTCAGTGCAGTTATCCCTGACAACCAAGGGCTCCTGAGAAGGAGAGGGAAAAGGCTTCTCATATAACTCTGATGAGTTTTTCTCATATACCACGATGAGTTTAATACTGCACACACT